>NC_140166.1:86860033-86892533 GCF_963971535.1 Notolepis coatsorum
TAACTATGCCTGTGTTATAGTGATAGGGAGACTGTACAGTTGCGAATGCCGTCCTTCGGATTGAGACAATAAACCGACTGAATTTGGTTGTTAAAGAACCTAAGGCAAACAGCAGGGGGTTCTCCAACGCTCCTGGTCAAATTCCCAATCAGGTATCTGACATCAAGGCCACCTAATCAATCAATTCAGCCATTGTGTAGTGTGTTGTGTGCCTGGTGCCAGTGTCTGGCAGCCATTGAGTCTGCGTAGCCCAAGCTTGGGTGTGACACAGTGGTGGTGAAGGAGGCAATTACCACCCTACATAGTGAAGCACTTTGAGTGTCTAGAAAAATGCAATGATCATTCATATATTTATTATTTCCCAATCATATTATATTTTATATTATGTTCACTTTTATTTTGTATTCTTCCCAGTAATAAGTAGTGTAATTCGTACTCATTTGAGTAAAAGAATTGCGGTTACCAATATATAAAAATCATAATGAATACACCGCAAGAATATCTTTTGAATTTGATTTGATTTGATTTTCTAGGAGTCGCTGCCCCCCCCCCCAAGCTCAGCCTGCTCTTTCAAGTAAAATGTTCCACTGGGTTTTAAATGTCAAATCACAGAGAGACACCCTGGTCGGTTCCGCTCAAAAGCTGTGACAGTGAACAACAGTGGAGCGTGTGGTGTATGCTTAGTGAAGGGTAATGTCAGACTAACATTAAATATGTAGCCTGCAGTCACATTTCCAGTCAAAACACGCTTACAGCCTGCAGTCATTCTCCCATCACAAGGTGAACAGCTGGTAACTACGTTACCTGATTCACGGCTCATCCCGAAGCAAGAGGATCACAACTAAACAGATTACAGCTTCTCTCAATTCTCTAAACACATTCTCTGAAACTGTAGCTCGATTTCTCAAAACTCTACAAAACGTTCGGGAGGTAGAGCAGTCGTCTGGCAATCCGGAGGTTCCCGGTTCGATTCCCACTCCTCCCGGGCAGCGTGTCGATGTGTCCTTGAGCAAGACACTTAACCCCTAATTGCTCCCGATGAGCAGGTTGGCACCTTGCATGGTTGCCTCCGCTGTCGGTGTGTGAATGTGTGAGTGAATGGCTAAAATGTGAGTAACAAATTGTAAAGCGCTTTGGATAAAAGCGCTATATAAAAAAGCAGTCATTTACCATTTACCATTTACACACAAAGCACAGCAACACACAGTTATGTTGACAGAGACTATTCCGGCTAAACTCTGAGCTCAATTCCTTTGTTTTCACTCCAATACAACTTCTAAATCACGTGTTTTTAAAACCCTGAACACAACTTGCATCATTGAGCGCACTTTGTTCACCTGGAAAACACTGGCCTTCAAAATGGGACGAGCTAATTGCCAAGTAGATTAACTCACTTCTCACCTGTTTAAACTCAATTGGCAAAACACTACAATCATGTGTCAGAGCGTAAAAGAGGCCTCCATGTTGGGAAAATCATGTGTTTTTATTTGTATTTTTTGTGGGCCTCATATAACACGTTAAATATTTGCTTTGTTACCTATCATCACCTGATTTCCTCATGACATCCCCCAATGTAAGTCTAAACATGTTCTTACAGTACTATAGTGTTTTCATTTGACTTTACTTTACCTTTATAGGTAACAATGGTGCAGCAGCAAATAGACAGGATACTGTACATTTACAGTATGGCTCTGGGAAGCGGAGTTGTGAGTTTGTAGCTCATTGGATAGACACAATTTCCAGCGAGAGCTATTTCTCAGATTACTCGTTAAGAAACTGATTCCATCCCAGCTCATTTTAAGAAGTTACAGAATTGCAGCTAGGAACGTGTGACCCAAAGTACAACTTGGGTCAGATTATTATTATAATAATTTTTTTCATAAAGACCCAATCTGGGGCGCCCCAGTGGCAAACCACATAGCGCGCTCAGCCGCGACACGGCCGACCCGGGTTCGATTCCCGAACCCGTCGTTATTTGCCGAATGTCTTCCCCCCACTCTGTCTCCCATTCCTCCTCTGTCTCTCTCTACTGGACTGCCCAGTAGAAATAAAGCAATAAAACGTCAAAAAATTTATCTTTAAAAAATAAAGACCCAATCTGATCTTCAACAACTCATTGCATTCACATTTCTAGACGCTCAAAGCACTTTAGAATGTAGGGTGGAAATTGCCTCCGTCACCACCACTGTGTAGCACCCAACCTTGAGCTACGCAGGCTCAATGGCTGCCATACAACTGGCACCAGTTGGGGAACCCCATACTCTTTGAGATAGGTTCCCTGGGTTCTTACAACATCTTATAATCAGAGTCATATTATATTCGGGTCAATACTGTAGGCAGCCACTGATCTTGACCTGTGACAACATTGCCATGGTATATATAGACATTCTGCTATAGCATTACACACAGAGGTTGGTGTCTTATGGTAACATCACGGAGGTCATCACAGTGTTTTCCTCACCTTGGACCTTGACCTGGTTAGGCGAGCAGGTAGGACAGGGCAGCACGGTGAACTCCTCCGCTTGGTGCATGGAGTAGTCGGTGCTGGACACCACCACCCGGTCCCCAGAGGACCAGCCCTCCGCCTGCTCGTCCAGCTCCAGGACACTGCTGTTGGACACCAGGTCGATGGAGATGGACGCCTGGGGACGTACTGGGAGCAAAGAGAGACACAGAGTCAGTCATGTTTTACAGATAACGCTCTTCGGTCTCCTCACCTGTTTATAGAATGTCCTTTGCAGGATGCAAATAAACGACAAGATGTGAGGTTTGGGCTATCGCGCATTTGTTCACACCCGGGATTTATGGCTGCAATTCAAGAACAGAATGGCCATTCCTCCATAATTTATAGATACGTTAATGAAAGGATTCGGGAAGATGCGAGTCATTATGTCTGACTGGGACATTCTGTTCGTTGGGAGGAAGACAAAAAATTCAGAATCAATTATTCCCAGCATGCCACAAAATCAATAATATGACCGGCCGAAAAAGAGGTGACAAACCATATTATCCCTCAGACGAACCATTACTTTAAGATGAAATAAGATAACTTAAATCGCATAGCATAACATAAGATAACACAATAACATAACCTAACACAACACAACGCAACTCAACACAACACAACACAACACAGCTGTGTCCTTGTAGTAATAGGGTAAGACATAAAGACAGCAGATAAGACGTATGAATCCCCCGCAGGCCCAGAGAGCCGTCTGTAAACAGAGGCTTAAGGAGCGGCGTGGTGCGCGGCTCCCGCTGTCATTAGAGGCTGTGAGAAAGCTGCTGGAGCGTGGTGTTCCCTCTCTAATGTTCAAGCCCCTTTTTCAGCTTTCAGCACACACTGAGCAGTAAGAGTGAGTGCTGTGGGGGAGACCAGAGTCTGATTCATTACCACTGGAAATGAGGAGGAAGAACACAGCACTACAAAACCAGCACTCAACAAACACATAGCCCGACGTCACTGACACACATTAATAACACATTAAAGGTATGTTTATCTTATTATTATTAACTAATATTAATATAAACAACAATGATAATAACAATAACAACAACAACAATACTAATAATAATAATAATAATAATAATAATAATAATAATAATAACAACACTAACAATAATAACAACAATAACAATTATCATACTAATAACAATAATATGAATAATAAGAATACATGGGATTTATAAAACACTTTCAAACAACTCAAAGTCGCTTTACAGTAACTAGACAGAGAGGAGGGCATATATTGTTTTTGTACTTTGCATTGTGTTTCTCCCATCACATTATTTCGCATGTTGGTATTTTTATATAACCCCCCCCGCCCCCCCTCTGAGACACACACACACACACACACCACACACACACCACACAACACACACACACACACACACACACACACACACACACACACACACACACACACACACACACACACACACACACACACACACACACACACACACACACACACACACACACACCACACACACACACACACACACACACACACACACACACACACACACACACACACACACACACACACACACACACACACACACACACACACCACACACACACACACACACACACACACACACACACACACACACACACACACACACACACACACACACACACACACACACACACACACACACACACACACACACACACACACACACACACACACACACACACACACACACACACACACACACACACACACACACACACACACACACACACACACCACACACACACACACACACACACACACACACACACACACACACACACACACACACACACACACACACACACACACACACACACACACACACACACACACACACCACACACACACACACACACACACACACACACACACACACACACACACACACACACACACACACACACACACACACACTTACAAATGGTTTCTCCCACTATGAGCCGAAGACGTTCACACTGCCTGACCCCATGTCAGTTATGTTGTGCACAGCTCGGTTCGCTTTGGAACAGAAAAACAACATGGCTTTCCAATGAAAACAGAACACAATAGAACTTCAAAGGCTGTACTACAGCACTACTGACTCAATGCCCGGAGAGAGAGAGGTCACGGACTGTGAGCGCAAAGTTCTCATAGTCACTAGATGTTGCATTGAATCCAGAAAGTGACACCATTTCTTGATACAAAGGCTGTGGAGCATGTCATGGACCAGTCACAATGGTCTATACTAACAGGCTTCTATACTAACATGCTTCTATAGGCCCTGTAGAGACAAAGTATGTTTTACTAAACCCTTTTCAGCTCGCAAAAAAACAGGACTATACAGCACATCCACTTGTTACTTTTCCCTGGTTCCAGCTAACTAGACTGTGGTGCTGTGGAGACCTTGACTATATGAACTTTCACACTTGCATAGCTCTGTGGACATACAGTAACCAGCAGACACCTCACAGCTCTGTGGACATACAGTAACCAGCAGACACCTCACAGCTCTGTGGACATACAGTAACCAGCAGACACCTCACAGCTCTGTGGACATACAGTAACCAGCAGACACCTCACAGCTCTGTGGACATACAGTAACCAGCAGACACCTCACAGCTCTGTGGACATACAGTAACCAGCAGACACCTCACAGCTCTGTGGACATACAGTAACCAGCAGACACCTCACAGCTCTGTGGACATACAGTAACCAGCAGACACCTCACAGCTCTGTGGACTTTTTTGTGGCAACGATTTCACAGTATCTCACCAAGTTGTGGACTTCCATTACATGTATATCTCTTTCTAATTGAAAACAGTGCCAACTAATGTGATACTCTCTCCTAGCCACCAACTGCTTCGCCAAAGATGGCCACTCAAGCAACCCAAAAGAAAACGCTGTCTTCCATAATGCAACACTCTTAAAGTGAAACCGTACAATTGCAACACACTGCTTTCAAACATGCCTTAACATTTGGCATGTCCACAGCGCAATGTACGAGAATTCATTCTCTCCACTGACACATGCCTTCTCTACTTGAACGACCACATCAAACAAGAGGTGGACGCGGGCAAATACTGCGGCATGGTCATGCTGGACCTACAAAAGGCCTTCGACACTGTCAATCACACCATTCTGATTGACAAGCTAAAAGCAATTGGTTTTGATAGTTTATCAGTGAGCTGGATACAATCCTACCTGGAGGGGAGAGAACAGATGGTGGAAGTAAACGGTACCCTATCCCCCCCCCCTCACAGTGAGCTGTGGTGTTCCACAAGGAAGCATACTAGGACCGCTACTATTCCTAATTTATGCAAATTACATGTCGTCAGCTTGTGACTGCAACTTGTTCCTGTTTGCGGACGACTCAGCCTGCTGGTCTCTGACAAGAACAAGTTACAGGTTGAAAAAGCCCTCAGCTCGGAACTAGGCAAAATCTGCATATGGCTCCCCGACAACAAACTATCATTACACATGGGCAAAACAGAGTCCATTCTCTTCGGTTCAAATAACAAACTCAGCAAGACCGACGGCTTCTCGGTTACAGTGGGTGACAATATTATCACAAGGAAAGATGAAATTACCTACCTGGGTTCCATCCTAGAGGCTAATCTTTCCTGTGACAAAATGGCATCCAATGTAATAAAAAAAGTCAACCAACGAACGCGATTCTTGTACCGGATCTCCTCTCTGGTAAACAAGAATACCCTGAAGACTCTAGCAGGAGCACTCATTCAAGGGTACTACGACTATGCTTGCACCTCATGGTACCAAAGCACCTCAAAGGCACTAAAAAACAAATTACAAACATCTCAAAACAAACTGGTCAGACTACTACTTGACCTGACTCCTAGAACCCACCTCACCCCTGCCCACTTTGACAACCTAGGATGGCTTAGAGTAAGCCACAGAGTACAGCAACTTGCAATGGGCCTGGTCTACAAGATACACTACGCGACCAAGGTACCCATGTACATGTCAAAATACTTCCCAAAGGTCAGTGAATACCACGATCACAACACCAGAGGGAGCTCCACAAATCATGTAAAACCCAGATTCGGCTCAAACAAGGACTAAACACGTTTCGCAATTATGCCACATCAATGTGGAACGCCCTGCCTAAAGCTGTAAAGGAATGTGAATCACTACCCACTTTCAAAAACACTCTCAAAAAACACCTACGTGAGACTGCAATTCGAAACTGGCCCCTACAAATGTCCTAACCTAGTTGTACAGTAAATGACCAAGTAAGGCTTTGTCAATATTCCAATGTACAGTGTAAAATGTGTGTGTGTCCCCTACCCAACCCCCCCCCCCCCCCACCTCCAATGTACAGCCCTCACCCAACCCACCCAACCCCACCCCACCCAACCAACCTCCTCCAATGTACAGTTTCTACGCCAAATGTATATACACTCCTTTTCTGGACACTTTTGTATCACAAACAGTACTGTATTTGCAAATCTGATATGTCATAAATGTATAGATGTAGCAGTACTGTCTATCTGTATGTCATGTATGTCATATATGTTATGATGAATTGAAAATGGGGGACCCTGATGTAAACAAGACGAAAGTCTTTCTCTGGTCTGCATCCCCTTAACAATTGTATGTATTGAGCTGTACTGTACTGTACCCATTCTGCAATCTGTTAATAAACTTTTCAATCAATCATCAAACTCTGAGAAACTTATTTTTGGACCAGAGACCCGCGATGCTGCACCAAAGAAAGGCCTGGTCGGTTCAGCTAACAGTTGGTTCAGCTAACAGTTGGTTCAGCTAACAGTTGGTTCAGCTAACAGTTGGTTCAGCTAACAGTTGGTTCAGCTAACAGTTGGTTCAACTAACAGTTGGTTCAGCTAACAGTTGGTTCAGCTAACAGTTGGTTCAACTAACAGTTGGTTCAGCTAACAGTTGGTTTAGCTAACAGTCAGTTTGGCTAATGGTCGGTTCAGCTAACGGTCGGTTCAGCTAATGGTCGGTTCAGCTAACGGTCGGTTCAGCTAACGGTCGGTTCAGCTAACAGTTAGCGTTTGAAAGGAGGTTCAGCATCAACACACCCACCGCCTGCAGCTCTTCTACAACTAAGCAATGTGTTTAATTCACTTAATGATGCCAACACCAGCCTTGGGTTTCATGATTATTACCCAAAAATGTTGACCGATTTTCGGGTCTGTCTGAATTTATTCGGTAAGAGTGGAGTGTGTGTATTTCAAATTATGCTCTAATGATGCACAGTGTGGTGGCGTGTGTGAGAGTGTGTGAGAGAGAGAAACTGAGAGAGAGAGAGAGCAAGAGAGAGAGAGAGAGAGAGAGAGAGAGATAATCTTATAATGCAGGACCTCTTTAGGGGGTCTTTAATCGGCATGCAACGAACTGGACATGCAATTGGAGCGGCACACACACACGGGATGCACACACACACACACACACATGCATTGTCTTTTTCTCAGTCGCCGATGCTATAGAGTCTCTGCGCCTAACCCATCCCGTCGTCCTTCCCCCCATGGGCAGCCGGGAGCAGATAGGGCGTCAACGTGAGCCGCGCCCCGGGGACCAATCTAAGTGCTCCTGTCCGTCTTCGTCAAGGACGTCACAGGGTTAGCGATCTGTTGTTGTGAATGTTTTTCCATTGGGTTTATCTTATCGGGGGGGAAACCCTTGCGAGCACGGGGAGAACATGCAAACTCCACACAGAAAGGCCTGGGAGATACCCCACCTGGGTACCTGGCATCATGGAAACCTGGTCCCCAAGCGGGAATCGAACCCTGGACCTCCTTGCTGTGAGGCGACAGTGTTAACCACTACACCACCGTGCCGATAGAGAGAGAGAGAGAGTGTGTGTGTGTGTGTGTGTGTGTGTGTGTGTGTGTGTGTGTGTGTGTGTGTGTGTGTGTGTGTGTGTGTGTGTGTGTGTGTGTGTGTGTGTGTGTCTGTGTGTGTGTGTGAATGAATGAATGAATGAATGAAAACTTTATTTAACAGATGGGTACAATACAGTACGGCTCAATACACACAATTGTTAAGGGGCTGCAGACCAGATAAAGACATTTGTCTTGCTTACATCAGGGTCTCCCATTTTCAATTCATATGACATTTATGACATACACAACATACATGTGTGTGTGTGTGTGTGTGTGTGTGTGTGTGTGTGTGTGTGTGTGTGGTGTGTGTGTGTGTGTGTGTGTGTGCGTGCGTGCGTGCGTGTGTGCGTGCGTGCGTGTGTGCGTGCGTGCGTGCGTGTGTGCGTGCGTGCGTGTGCGTCTGTGTGTGTGTGAAAGAGAGAGACTTTGCTTTGAATTTGGAGCCGGCTTGGTGTGTCGGTTGTTGGCGGTGAAACTCATTATCAAGCATTTACATCATAGAGTACGTTCTGTAACGGCCCCAATTAGATTTACTCTGACTCTTGGTGGGGGGGGGGGGGGGGGGTAAGAAAATAATTAAATGTTCCGGAGGGCAGTTGATTTAAATAAATTATAAATCACATTTTGAAGATTGTTTGGAGTGCAAATCACTCTTTCTGGGCTCCAAACTCTCTGTCATCATTGCCATGCGGTTGTTGTTGAATTAGTGGCTGTTTGTGTCTTGAGGAATAGGCTTGCGTTTGATTTTCAGTCCACTATGAAATTAAAGTGACGTCAAGTCTACTTTATTTTATCCCTATCGACGCTTCGTTTTAGAAATGATCAGCACCCTGCTTACTTTACACAATGTTGTTGTAACCTAACCTAACAGAACCTAACTCTAAGCTGACCTACAGAACTTAACCCTAACCAAACCTAATCTAACTTAATAGAATCGAATCTAACAAACATAAGCCTAACCAAACCTTATCGAACCCAACCCAAACCTAACAGAACCTAACCTAACAGAACCCTAACCTAACCTAACAGAACCGAACTCTACCCTCACCTAACCTAACATGACCGTAACCTAATTTTACCTAACCTAATCTAACAGAACCGTAACCGCTCCCCGCCTACCTCCGGTCAATGGTCTCTAAATACACACCCTCAAGACCCCTCCGCTCTACATCTTCTGTCCACCCTCAGACCTACTCCTGTCCGAGCTCCGAGACGGTCATCAAAGAGAAGCAGCCTATTCTCTGTCCTTGCCCCACAACGGTGGAACAAACTTCCCACAACAGTCGAAACCAAGGGGGGGGGGGGGGGGGGGGGGGGGAACCTAACCCTAACCTTCTTACTGTCTTCTACTATCATGCACTGTTCCACAGAATAATCGTCCTTGCCTATATTACTACCTACTATACTAATGTGTTTTACTACTATGCACTCAACACTGCAGCAGCACACCAAGTTTCAACACTGTTTGATGAACATTGTTACTCAGCTGAAAGAGTTGTACCCTTCCTGCTGACTTGTTGTACAGAACTAGTAAGTTGCGTTGGAAAAAAAGGGTAAGCTAAATGATTAAATGTAAAAATGTACATGTAACCCTAACCATAGCCATAACCTAACAGACCGTAACCTAACAGAATGTAAACCTAATTATAACCAAGCAGAACCTAACCTAACCTAACAGAACCTAACCCTAACCCTAACTCTAACCCTAACATAACTAAAAAGGATCCTATAATATTAGTTGGAAGGAGTCACTGTAGTAGTAACAGCTGGTTCTGGTGTGGTTCTGGTGTGGTTCTGGTGTGGTTCTGGTGTGGTTCTGGTGTGGTTCGCCTGTTCTATTCTCCATCCATCTATCATCCATTGCAACACTATATTATCACCGACATCCGAGTTGGGGGATCCCCCCTTTGAACAGCCCATCTGAGGTTTCTCTCCTCCACGTCGCCTGTGGTGCTTTTTTCCCCTTCTTCCTATTGCTAGGTTTTTAGTGAGTTGTTCCTTATCTTCATTGGGGGAAAGTCTGGGCGTTTTGCATATTTGGATTTTATGGTGTTTTTTTTTGTTGTTTATCTTTTGTGATGTTTCTTCTTGACTTGTACAAGAAGACTTGAACAGCCCATGGTGGCTATTCCATGTAATCTCGGGCTATACAAATACATTTGATTTGATTTGGTTCAGAGTGTGTTGGCACTGGTAGCCTTGTGTTCTTTGTTGTCTTCAGTATGGCACTGCACCAAACCGCTGTACCAGCAACCAAATGAAACCAAAACGTTCTCTAGACTGCATCAACAACCAAATGAAACCAAAACGTTCTCTAGACTGCATCAACAACCAAATGAAACCAAAACGTTCTCTAGACTGCATCAACAACCAAATGAAACCAAAACGTTCTCTAGACTGCATCAACAACCAAATGAAACCAAAACGTTCTCTAGACTGCATCAACAACCAAATGAAACCAAAACGTTCTCTAGACTGCATCAACAACCAAATGAAACCAAAACGTTCTCTAGACTGCATCAACAACCAAATGAAACCAAAACGTTCTCTAGACTGCATCAACAACCAAATGAAACCAAAACGTTCTCTAGACTGCATCAACAACCAAATGAAACCAAAACGTTCTCTAGACTGCATCAACAACCAAATGAAACCAAAACGTTCTCTAGACTGCATCAACAACCAAATGAAACCAAAACGTTATCTAGACTGCATCAACAACCAAATGAAAGAGAGAGAGAGAGAGAGAGAGAGAGAGAGAGAGAGAGAGAGAGAGAGAGAGAGAGAGAGAGAGAGAGAGAGAGAGAGAGAGAGAGAGAGAGAGAGAGAGAGAGAGAGATAGTGTTGTGGGTCGGCCAGAGTCACCTGGGCCCTATTCCCCGTACCTGGTTCAACTAAGTCGATCAAATGTCCCATTATCCAGATTCAATTAACGGGATGTTTGAATCCATGCTTTCCCTGTTCCTCGAAGGTGGATTCAGACTCGTTAATTCGAACCAGACTTGATACTCAGGATCAGTGCACGCGGCCGCCTCACCTGAAAAGACAGCAAGTGTCGATCGCAGAAATCCTGATTTTCTAACAGCATTGATTGATTGATTGATTGATTGATTTAAAACTTTATTAACAGATTGCAGAATGGGTACAATACAGTACGGCTCAATAGCCTCGCCGACAAGTTAAATAACGACTAACAGTGGGATGGGAGAAAAATCGGAAAAAGGGGGGGGGGGATAAATAAATAAAAAAAACTACATAGTGTGTGTCGCGATAGCGAGCGCCGTATCCGTATAACTATGACGTGCATTATTTAGGACAAAGTAAATTCATAGGCTGAATATGATTCATATTATTTTACATTTCAAAAGCCCCCTCTAGAAGAACGAAGCACAAAAACATAATTCAGAATGGTATAAATGGGATCTAGACTGTGAGAATTATTTCAGGAAGGGAGCTGGCATTTCTTTGCGAGGGTGTGGCCGCCATGCAGGTTATCCAGCTAACTGAACTTAAGCCTGCGCTGGAGCAGGTTCAAACTTTCTGATCTGTTACCATGGTGATTTAGACAATCCGACGTCGGGGAACGGAATGTTCTGGCTTAAGGCAAGCTATGCTGAAAATGATCCGGCTAACTCAGTTAGCCAGGTACGAGGAACAGGGCCCAGCACTCCCCTGCCCTCTGAAAAAACCCTCAGCACGGAACTAGGCAAAATCTGCATATGGCTCGCTGATAACAAACTATCATTACACATGGGCAAAACAGAGTCCATTCTCTTCGGTTCAAATAACAAACTCAGCAAGACCGACGGATTCTCAGTTACAGTGGGTGACAATATTGTCACAAGGAAAGACGAAATTACCTACCTGGGTTCCATCCTAGAGGCAAATCTTTCCTGTGACAAAATGGCATCCAATGTAATAAAAAAAGTCAACCAACGAACTAGATTCTTGTACCGGATCTCCTCTCTGGTAAACAAGAATACCCTGAAGACTCTGGCAGGAGCACTCATTCAAGGGTACTATGACTATGCGTGCACCTCATGGTACCAAAGCACCTCAAAGGCGCTTAAAACAAAATTACAAACATCACAAAACAAACTGGTCAGACTACTACTTGACCTGAACCCCAGAACCCACCTCACCCCTGCCCACTTTGCCAACCTAGGATGGCTTAGAGTAGACGACAGAGTACAGCAACTTGCAATGGGCCTGGTCTACAAGATACACTATACGACCGGGGTGCCCATGTACATGTCAAAATACTTCCCAAAGGTCAGTGAATACCACAACCACTACACCAGAGGAAGCTCAACAAATCATGTTAAACCCAGATTCGGCTCAAACAAGGGACTAAACACGTTTCGCAATTATGCCACAACAATGTGGAACGCCCTACCCAAAGCTGTAAAGGAATGTGAATCCCTGCCCACATTCAAAACCGCCCTTAAAGAGCACCTACGGGAGGCTGCAATTCGAAACTGGCCACCGTAAATGCCCAAAACCCCCACCACCTCCTAATAGACAGTCTCCTCCCCACCGCATGTATATATTCCCTCCCCGCCGTATGTATATTTCCCTCCCACCCACCCACCCCCTCCTAATGTACAGTCCCCTCCCCATCATATGTATATACTCTGTCAGGATCTAGGGGTAACAGTACTGTATATTTGAATACCGCCTATGTCACAAATGTATCAGTACTAAATACCTATATGTCCCTATGCCATAAATGTCATGTATGTTGTGTATGTCATAAATGTCTATATGAATTGAAAATGGGGGACCCTGATGGAAACAAGACAAACGTCTTTCTCAGGTCTGCATCCCCTTAACAATTGTATGTATTGAGCCGTACTGTATTGTACCCATTCTGCAATCTGTTAAATAAAGTTTTCATTCATTCATTCATTCACTCTACCTCTGCGTACGCACAGCACGGGCTGCGGCGCACCTGCACACAATCAGCGCAATCAGCTGTCGACACACCTGCCGCTAATGAGGAACCTGCGCTACAAGAACCATGCCAGCCAGACCTGCAACACGTTCCCAGAACGTAATTAGAACTCATAGGTACAAGTCATAGAGATTATTGATTGCTCTTCTCACCCCACGTATCCCATAGAAACTGTCTTCCCCCTAAAACACATAGTCTTACATTTCGCATACATAGGTTAGATACTTGGCTTTGCCAAGAGAGGTCTGGAGTTATTCACAGTATAACAAGTTAAATTAAAACTAAATTCCAACCCACACATCAGACCAGAACAAAATATGTAAACACAGTGCAATACGGGCTCTTTTGCCTAGCAGTCACTGTTTGACTGCATTACAAATTCTACGTTTAAAGTGCTTTAAAGTACTTAAAAGACTTAAAATAAAATAATAATAATAATAATAATAATAATAATAATAATAATAATAATAATAATAATAATAATAATAATAATAATAATAATAATAATAATAATAATAATAATAATAATAATAATAATCTGCCAGTAACATGAGACATTTCAACTTGATTCTGTGTGACTTAAATAATTATTAGTTTGTCAAATAACAATAATAAATACAGATCACTATACCTGTTTAATATGGCCCTTGTTTTGGGGAAAGGATATTCTTGTAACAGCAAGATGTAAAGTATTCATCATGATATTGTTCTTACACAACATGAGAGAAAGAGTGAGTGAGTGAGTGAGTGAGTGAGTGAGTGAGTGAGTGAGTGAGTGAGTGAGTGAGTGAGTGAGTGAGTGAGTGAGTGAGTGAGTGAGTGAGTGAGTGAGTGAGTGAGTGAGTGAGTGAGTGAGTGAGTGAGTGAGTGAGTTTTGGGCCCACTGTCTTTTTGTGAATGCATCACATCTAACATGATTTGACTTGTTAAAATGGAGATTTGTTTGCAGTGCAGCTGAGGAATGTGTCATCATGTTCCATGGTCTAACTGTTAAATGCAATCTACTGACAGATGACAGTAATGTTATTAGTGACCGTTCATGGTACACCCGTGTGGTTACTGAGAGAGAGAGAGAGAGAGAGAGAGAGAGAGAGAGAGAGAGAGAGAGAGAGAGAGAGAGAGAGAGAGAGAGAGAGAGAGAGAGAGAGAGATAGAGAGAGAGAGAGAGAGAGAGAGAGAGAGAGAAGGATGCAGACAGATAGATACATAGTTAGAGAGAGAGAGAGAAAGCGAGAGAGATATAGAGAGAGAGAAAGAGAGAAGGATGCAGACAGATAGAGACAGAGTTAGAGAGAGATACATAGTTAGAGAGAGAGAGAGAAAGCGAGAGAGAGATATAGAGAGAGAGAAAGAGAGAAGGATGCAGACAGATAGAGACAGAGTTAGAGAGAGAGGGATATAGAGAAAGAGAGAGACAGAGAAAGAAAGAGAGAAGGATGCAGACAGAGAGAGACAGAGTTAGAGAGAGAGAGAGAGAGAGATAGAGTCTCAGTCTCACTGCCTCCAAAATAAATATTACAATCAATCAAATCATCAAACAACGTCAAGCATCTTACTTGGAACATTGGCACAATGAAGCCGAAACAAGTCAATTATAAAGCTACCGGTATTTGAGCCTAAAACAATAATATACATTGGCAGAGTATCTCTCTGCTGTCAGAGATACAAAGCAGATATTTAAAAGGGATTATATGCAGGTATGTGCAGACAGATATATAATAAATAAATATATATGGTATATACATGGTGCATCGTAAACGCAGACTGTTGTTGTAAGGAGCAGCACATGACATCTTAGCGTGACATCTTATTTAGTAGTGTCAATACGGGGACAAGGCCACCCAAAAAAAGCAGCATGGGACGAGTTAACAGGTGAGTTTAACGTGGCGTCAGGAGAGGAGCGCACAGTGTCTGAAGTGTGTCAGCTGCTGCTGTGTCAGCTGCTGTGTCTTTTCAGCAATCCGATGCTGCGCTCGACGGTGGAATGAGTTTAAGGTGGACAGTACCAGGATATGTGGTGGCACAGGGTTTGAGCGTCTGGTCCCGCTCCTCAGTGCTGGCTCCAGGGTATTGCACAGCTCCATTAAGACAGGTCTTGGTAGCCTGAAGCGTCCCACTAGGTACTCATCGCTCTCCGCTCCCTCCTCCCCTCCCTTTTAAATAGTGTGATTGATCACTGATTATTGGATGGCATGGTTCAATTTACATTTATTCAGCAACATTGCTTGTTTAAAGCAGGGGCGTCGTTCTGGTATGGCAAGGTATGGCACTCGCCATACCTTGGCAAATACAAATTAAAAAATTTAAATTCTTTCTTTATTTTTTATTTTTTATTACAATTTTGTATGTTGATTTAGAATTCGAATGTCAACATTATGAACGAAGCTTCGAACTATTCGGTACAGCCCTAGCATGTTTTGATATAGTCAATTATCTCACTTTTACTATAGGTGACTTTTACTGTGACTAACTGAAATATGCCAAAAAAATAAGGAAAATGGACATAGGGACGTTTTTTAATCAAAGGGCAGCAGAGACAAGTGATACAGGGACACAGGTACGGTCTTACAATGGCTTAGTGATTATAACAGTGCAGTTCAGCATTCAGTAACCCATACTTTTTGTGAATGTGTTTTTGATACTACATTCTGTTGAACACACACCTCAAAACCGTACCTAAGGAAAATTGGCTCAATTGCAAGAAAAGTAATAGACAGTTATGATATTACATTCTGCATAATTCGTATGCAAAAAAATATTGTGGTTCCCTGCTTTAGTCTGTTGACACATTTCTATACTAAAAATGCTTGTGTAGTCCTGTGTCATACCTAAATGTCATATAACTGAATTGTATAGAAACAACTCACCAAAACTGACTATTGCACAACTGATTTGACAAAAAAAATCCACCAAGGGGGGGAAACACCCCCTTCACCCCCCTTCACATCTGTATGTTCAAGTCCACCTGCAAGTTTAAGGTTTTATTTGCGCAGTAGAATGTTTCTCCACTGGCTCTTACACGCTCTGCTCTTACAATGTGCACACTAAGCAAGGTAAAAAATAAAAACAACAATATACAAGATGGTGTATGAGCTATTAATACAAAATGGCAAATATATAGCCTACATGAAAGGAATGGGATGTGCTGAGAGCAGAATGTAGATGTGTCCATTCTAGGGCTGTCCCCGACTAAGGATTTGGATAGTCGACTATGATTGGGCAAAATTTGCCGTTAGTCGACTATTAGTCGACAAAAGAAAAAGTATATATAGGCCTATATATATATTTATTTTTTTATCATTCCATTTGGGCTGTGGGGGGTGCTTAATGTCTGAAGGAGTCGACTGAAGGCTTCTTGTCCTCTGCAAAAGCATGCAATTGGTCCACTGATGGATACATCTTGATATTTGTCTAGTCTAGTGTGTTCATTAGATGGGTGAAATCGTCTTTCAGTGCCTCTGTACCTGTTTTCGTAGCCAGTTATCCTCTGGTATGCGTGCCATTAGCGTTAGCCAAGCTTCTAGGACTCTTTTCTTTTGGAAAGAATGATAAAAAAAAATTATAAAAAAAATATATTATAATATATATATATATATTTTTTTTATTCGACTAAGAGGTTGGCAGTCGACTACGGCTCCTTTCGACTGATTAGTAGACTAATCGACTAATAGGGGTCAGCCCATTCTATTCCACTATAGTTATATCCACATGATTGAGTTTAGTTCTCATTTATTTATTTATTTATTTATTCACTGCCATTTGCAGTGTTTGTGTAGTGCGTTTATTAATTTTAGGACATCACAATGCCTTGTTGAATGATGACTATAAATGTAAAATGTAATTGTTAATCATACAAATATTCTCGTATTTATTATTATTATTATTATTATTATTATTATTATTATTATTATTATTATTATTATTATTATTATTATTATTATTATTATTATTATTATTATTATTATTATTATTATTATTATTATTATTATTATTATTATTATTATTATTATTATTATTATTATTATTATTTAAATCTGAGGATGTCTGTAGAATCGATGTGAATGCAATAACCAATGATTTCTCACAAATGAAGTCATTAACTGGTTCTGCGCCAAAAACGAGTATACTCGTTATTGCCCGCCAATCTAATAACGCCAACAATGAGTTTACTCGTTTTTATGATCGTTATTTCCATTATTCGCTATTGGCATTCATAATTCATCCAGCAAGGCTCCGGGAGCCAGCTGGACTCTGTCTGATATTGCAACGCCTCAATACCGCCGCCTGGTGGATTTCGGGCGAGTTGCACTTCACTCTAAACCGGATGTGGCGCTCTGTGCATCGGGGAAAATGTTCCGGCAGAGCTAGCTTGTTACGTGGATCCAGACAAACACTCGAGTGGCATTGGATCGCTTTTCGAGACGCAAGAATCAATATGCTTTCGGCGTTTATTGCGTCATACAAACGGAAAATGGATCTAGCAGATCGAAATCAAATTATTGGAATTTCTTTTCTCCAGACGCATCGGCCACAGGTAAGAGGAATCTAACGTTAATTCCAGCTTGTGCATTTATTTCATTGCAATCCATCTGATCAACGTATGATGTCGTACTAAAGAAAGCCGTTACTGACAATCAAGGAATCATAAACGACCCCCCCCCCCCCTTTCCTTCACGCATGATGGAGCATAATGTATAGCGATCATATGCATTTGAATTTTTTAATATAACGTGTATAGGAACGAAATGCCAATCGATTATGTATAATATGCGTCAGGGCCTATAACTCGCATTCTAGGAATTACTGCTCTACACTCTAAAAACATACTTATATTCATGACGGTACTAACACGACAATGTATGAATGGAAAAATATAACATTCCCACATCCGGAACGATTGATACCCGATGTTGAATGGGCCATAGTAATGTCGATATAGCTATAATATTTAAAATGTTATAGCCCTGCAAAGAAGGTGAGCGACTCCATAGGGTTACAGCACTGGCAGAGAGTGGTATAAGATGGGCAAACTGCGTGGCAGACAATGTGTTAAGAACACGGGCACACAACAATCTGGCCTATCTACGACGTTCCACATTCTTAAATCCTGTTCTGAGCTAAGAACGAATCCCAGATAAGAAACCGTTTGTGAATGCCAGAACTGGCCCAAGAACTTCGTAAGTGGAGAAATGTCTTTGTAACTTTTTTGTAAGTGCATTAGTGTATGAGCTCCAAGTGTGGTGACTTAATGACAAATCTTGTTTTATTTATGTATATTTTGTACTGTTATACTGCTAATTTGCAGTTATATTTATTATTATTTCTTTCTTTTTGTTTTATAAAAGACTAAAAAAATAAACTTGTTTGACATTCATGCCGATAAAGGACCTTTTCTCAAATTTGAATTTGACATTTGAATTTGAGAGGGAGATGCTGCTACAATACTTGATTCAGTGATAATGAATGATTCAGATACAGTATGATGGAAAGATATGCGGCCAAAGGCCAACTCTAAGTGACTGCATATAAACCACTTGTTCAGCACTGATCAGGTTACCAACCACTGAAGAAAACAAGACTAGGCAAGTCTAGTTAAGTTGGACCCAGCAAGACAATCAGTCAGTTAGATACATTCAACCAGAATATATTGCTAGTTTTAATACTCTGATTTATAGATGTCCCGATACCACCCTTTTTCAGACCAAGTACTTACATTTGGGTACTTGCTGATACAGAGTACCGATATGAGTACTTAATAGCACCGCACACAACCGCAGCAGACTACAGAGAGTGGCCCGTTCAGCCGAACGCACACTTGGAGGTGGGCTTCCCACTCTCCAGGACATTTATAACAAGCGTTGCAGGGCCAAGTCTAAGAGAATAACCAAAGACTCACCCAAACAACTGCCTCTTTGAACTGCTGCAGTCAGGCAAGCACTACCGAGTCTCATGGCCAGTAAATAGAGACTCAGAAGGAGCTTCTATCCCCAGCCCAGGAGTTCAAAACATTGAATCCCTATTGATTGATTGAACATTTTATATTAACAGATTGCAGAATGGGTACAGTACTACAGTACAGCTCAATACACACAATTGTTAAGGGGATGCAGACCAGAGAAAGACTTTTGTCTTGTTTACATCAGGGTCCCCCCTTTTCAATTCATAAGGAGTTGAATTTAATGAATACAAATTTGATCCAATCAGATAGGGATTACAAGTTTTGAACTCCTGGGCCCAGGCCATCAGGATGCTCAATGCCTCTATGTAACAACCCATCATCTACACACATTGCACAGACATCCACATGCACACACTCACTTTTAAACAAACACTCACCTTATTAACACTCACTTTAGACACTTTAATCTATTTATTAAAGAGATTTGCACTACATTCATACCTCATTTGCATTTGCACCTTACCTTAAAGTGTCGTACCTCATTGTCTGCATTTGTATCTCACTGTTTACAAATTTTTACTCACTGTACTTAGATTGTACTTAGGCTGTACTTTAGATTGTAAAACAGGGACACATACCCAAATACTTCAAAATTGCGAGAGTAACACCCCTGCACAAAAAGGGCAGCAAATTAGACCCAGGCAACTACCGCCCTGTTTCTATCCTTACCTCCATCTCGAAAGTCATGGAAAAAATAGTATACGAACAGGTCGAAAAGTACCTTGCGGAAGAAAATCGAATCTACGTATTCCAACAGAACATCCCACTGCACTGACACATGCCTTCTCTATTTTAACGACCACATCAAACAAGAGGTGGACGCGGGCAAATACTGCGGCATGGTCATGCTGGACCTACAAAAGGCCTTCAACACTGTCAATCACTCCATTCTGATTGACAAGCTAAAAGTAATTGGTTTTGATAGTTAGTGAGCTGGATACAATCCTACCTGGAGGGGAGAGAACAGATGGTGGAAATAAACAGTACACTGTCCCCCCCTCACAGCCAGCTGTGAAGCATACTAGGACCGCTACTGTTCCTAATTTATGCAAATGACATGTCGTCAGCTTGTTCCTGTTTGCGGACGACTCAGCCCTGCTGGTCTCTGACAAGAACAAGTTACAGGTTGAAAAAACCCTCAGCTCAGAACTCGGCAAAATCTGCATCTGGCTCGCTGATAACAAACTATCATTACACCTGGGTAAAACAGAGTCAATTCTCTTTGGTTCAAATAACAAACTCAGCAAGACCGATATAATTAATTACGTGTCATACCGAACACCACGTCATGTTGAAACGAATGCATGGAATCTTATCCCGTCTGTTGAAGTTTTTATATTCTACCGCTTGGTGCATACTGTATGTACGCATGGTCAGAGCTGTGCGTAGATATATGCACAATATCAAGCACACGTTCAAATGTATAAATCCCACATTTTGCTTAGAAATGATCGTACACAAGTTTTTTTACTCACATATCTGTGCGTACGCAGCATTGATAAATGAGGGCCCAGGGCTCTGGGTGTTGAGGCCATTCGGAGACACCAGGGCTCTGGGTGTATGTGGCTGACGGCCAGATCATGCCTGGAGTGTGAGCGATGACTGCTACATGGCTGAGATTAGAATTACATGGCTGGTTGGCTTGTACTGCGCTTCCTCAATTACTGCTGCCGTTTGGGATTGATCCTATCTCACCGCTGGCTCAAACTCAACCGCTCCATCACACACATCACAGACACACATCACAGACACACATCACAGACACACACACACACACACACACACACACACACACACACACACACACACACACACACACACACACACACACACACACACACACACACACACACACACACACACACACACACACACACACACACTCTCTCTCTGTGGAGTATTCTGTTCAAGTTCACAAAACAAAAGTAATGCATGCCTGTGTTTGTTTTATTTTCACTAAATCTTAACACATTAACACCTACAATCTTCCATCTCTCTCTCTCTCTCTCTCTCTCTCTTTCTCTCTCTCTCTTTCTCTCTCTCTCTCTCTCTCTCTCTCTCTCTCTCTCTCTCTCTCTCTCTCTCTCTCTCTCTCTCTCTCTCTCTCTCTCTCTCTCTCTCTCTCTCTCTCTCTCTCTCTCTCTCTCTCTCTCTCTCTCAATTCAATTCAATTCAATTTTCAATTCAAATGGGCTTTATTGACATGGGAAACATACGTTTAGTTATTGTCCATGTTTTCAAAGTCTCTTTGGGTGTTTGCAATTTGTGGGAAGTATATGTCTCTGATGTCTTGGTATAGTGGGCAGGTTGTTAAGAAGTGGAGCTCGGTTTCCACCACATCTTGTGTGCAGTGGGTGCACAGTCTGTCTTCGCTTGGGAGCCAGGTCTGCCTATGGCGGCCTTTCTCAATGGCTAGGCTGTGCTCGCTGAGTCTGTACCTAGTCAAGGATCTTCTTAGTTTTGGGTCAGTCACAGTGCTCAGGTATTCTGCCACTGTGTACTCTCTGTTTAGGGCCAAATAGCATTTCAATTTGCACTGGTTTTGGGTTGTTTCTTTCCAATGTGTCAGATCGTTTTCTTTTTGTTTTCTTATCATTTGATTTAGTCCAGTGTGGTTTCTGTCTGGTGGCTCTACTTGTGTTTGTAAGCAGAGTCCCAGAACCATCTGGCTGAGTGGGCATCTATCGAGGGTCTCTCTGTGGGTGAGGGCTATGTTGTGGAGTGTGTCTGGGTCGCTTTCTTTTAGGTGATTGTGGAATTTGAATGCTCTTTTTTGAATTTTGATGATTAGTGGGTATCTTCCTAGTTCTGCTCTGCATGCATTATTTGGCGTTTTCCGTTGGGTGCGGAGAATGGATTTGCAAAATTCTGCATGCAGAGTCTCAGTTGGGTGTTTGTCCCATTTGGTGAAGTCTTGGTTTGCAAGTGGGCCCCAGACTTCACAACCATATAGGGAAATCGGTTCTATGACGGAGTCTAATATTTTGAGCCAGATTTTGATTGGAATGTCTAACTTGATGTTCCTTTTTATGGCATAGAAAGCCCTTCTTGATTTGTCTCTCAGGTCGTTCACAGCTTGATTGAAGTTCCCTGTAGCACTGATGTTTAGGCCGAGATATGTGTAGTTTTTTGTGTGTTCTAGGGAAATTGTGTCTAGGAGGAATTTGTGTTTTTGTTGTTGTAGGCTGGGCCTTTTTTGGAATGTCATAATTTTTGTTTTGTTTAGGTTTATTGTCAGTGCCCATGTCTGGGAGAATTTGTGCAGAAGGTCAAGGTGCTGTTGTAGCCCTTCTTTTGTTGGGGACAGCAGCACCAGGTCATCTGCAAACAGTAGGCATTTGACTTCTGTGTTTGCTAGGGGGATGCCAGGTGCTGCAGTTTGTTCCAATGTTTTTGCCAGTTCATTTATGTATATGTTGAAGAGGGTTGGACTCAAACTGCACCCCTGTCTAACCCCACAGCGTTGAGGGAAGAAGTCTGTGTGTTTTCCCTCAATCCTCACAGCACATGTGTTGTTGGTGTACATTGACTTTATGAGGTCGTAGGTTTTCCCTCCAATGCCACTATCTAACAGTTTGTGCAGCAGACCCTCGTGCCAAATTGAGTCAAATGCTTTTTGGAAGTCAACGAAACAGGAGTATACTTTGCTTTTATTTTTATTTATTTGGTTGTCGATTAGGGTGCTGAGGGTGAGAATGTGGTCTGTTGTACGGTGATTTGGTAGGAAGGTATTGTTGTTTGTGAGGAAATGTATGAGTCTGTGGTTAATGATCATACAGAGGATTTTTCCAAGGTTGCTGTTGACACAAATCCCACGGTAATTGTTTGGGTCGTATTTGTCTCCCTTTTTGTGGAGCGGTGTTATGAGTCCTTGGTTCCAGATATTGGGGAAGATCCCGGAGCTAAGGACAATGTTAAGGAGTTTTAGTATAGCCAATTGGAATTTGGAGTCTGTGAATATGATCATTTCATTTAGGATACCATCCGCGCCGCAGGCCTTCTTGGTTTTAAGTGATTTTATTTTATTTTGTAATTGGGGAGTCTAGCGGGTTCTGGTAGTCTTTTATGGTTGACTCCAGGCTTTGTAGTTTATCTTGTATGTGTTTTTGCTGTTCATTTTTTTGTATTGGGCTAAAGAGATTGGAGAAGTGGTTTACCCATACATCTCCATTTTGGATGGGTAGCTCCTCGTGGTGTACTTTGTTTAGTTTGTTCCAGTTTTCCCAGAAGTTATTTGTTTTAATGGATTCCTCTATATCTTTTAGCTGGTTTCTAACATATTGGTCCCTTTTTTTTCTGACTGTGTTTTTGTAATGTTTCAGTGTTTCACTGTATTGGAGACGTGTGTTCTGGTTGTCTGGGTCTCTGTGTTTTTGGTTTGATAGGTTCCTTAATTTCTTCCTGAGATTTTTACAATCATTTTTTTTTTTGATCCACTTTTTCTCCCATTTTTCCATATTTTCTCCCATCCCAATTTCGTATCATCCAATTCAACCCTCCCCTGTCACGAACGCTGTTTCTTGCCTCCCACAAGCCGGCTGCAATGTGGACTAAGTCATACATAGCACAAGTCCCCTCCGGTACTTGAGGTAACAGCAGTCGCATCTTTTCACCTGCGCAGCTCGATCTCTCAGTGTCGAGGAGTAACGCGTGGGAGGCTCACGCTGCCCCCGACACTTCCTGATTCTACTGCGCAGGCGCACCAACCGACTTGTAGGAGTCGCTTGTTCACAACGTTCGATCCCCACCCTTCAGTTTTCCCTCCCCGTAATACGGCCAATGTGTATTACTGCGGACGACCAGCCAAACTGAAAAACAATGTGGAGAGCTGGATTCGAACACGCGAATCCTAGCGTCTCCACACTGGTGGCGAGTGCCTTGCCCACTACACCACCTAGCCGCCCTGTAGATTTTTACAATCATTATCATACCATTTGTCGTGAATATTTTTATTTTTCCTCGCTTTCCTATTTGAGGCCTTTAGGTTGGATAAGGAAGCTGTAAGGTCAAATATGTTATTGAGGTTTTCTACCGCCCCGTTTACACTTTTGCTGTTGTGTTGGAAGTTTTTTTCTAGGAATTGCTCTAATTTGGATTGGACTTTTTGTAGCTTGATAGCGGATTGGAATGCGTCCATACTACTTTCCTTCCATTTGTAGTGTTTTTTAATAGTGTGTAGTTTGTTTGGTTTTGGTATTTCCTGGTTGGGTGTTGATCTATTCAGGTAGATAGTGGTTTTGCTGTGGTCTGACAGGGGTGTTTGCTGGCTGACTGTGAACGCTCTGAGAGACTCTAGGCTGAGGTCAGTGATAAAATAGTCTACTGTACTGTTACCCAGAGATGAGCTATATGTGTACCTACCATAAGTGTCCCCTCGGAGCCTACCGTTAACTATGTACAGTCCCAGCGAGCGACAGAGCTGTATAAGTTGCGACCCATGTTTATTTGTTGTTTGGTCATAGTTCTTTCTGGGGGGGCATATTTGGGAGGGGATGTTTCCACCTCCTGGTAGGTGTTTGTCTCCCTGTGTGCTGAGAGTGTCAGGTTCTCGTCCTGTCCTGGCATTGAGGTCCCCACAGACTATAATGTGACCGCAAGCCTGGAGCTGGTTGATTTCGTCTTGTAGGATTAGGAACATGTCTTCCTTGTAGTATGGGGATTCAATTGGGGGATGTAGGTGGCACACAGGTAGATATCTTTCTCGGTTGATGTAAGTTCCTTATTTATTTTTAACCAGATGAAAAAAGCTCCAGTTTTGATTAGCTTTATGGAGTGGGTTAGTTCTGATTTGTACCATATTAGCATGCCTCCAGAGTCTCTCCCCTGTTTAACCCCTGTTAGCTTGGTGGATGGTACCAACAGCTCTCTGTAGTTTGCAGGGCAGCCAGTAGGACTATTTCCTCTGTGCCATGTCTCTTGTAGGACCATGATGTCTGTGTTTGACATTTCTGTGGTAAAGTCTGGGTTTCTGCTCTTTGTTCCAAGGGCAGTTGACCTCAGACCTTGTATATTCCAGCTTGAAATGGTAAAAGATTTGTATTCCATTATTACAGTGTTATATTCCAGTGGTTTTGTCCTGGACCACAAATGAGAAAATCTTGCTGATCATCTGATGCACGGTCAGCTCCCCGGGTGGAGATCTGTCGGTCATGGGGTTGACCTGTACATTTGTGTGGTATGGGGTTGGTGGTGGCATGTGCTGTGTGTATGTGTGTTGTGGGGTTGGCAGGATATGCATTGGCTGGGGGGGGGGGGTCTGCAGGAGGGGGGCAGGTCGAAACTGGGCAGCCTGTGCATATGTGTGATGCGTTCTTTGCAGGTCGGGCGTGGACCTGGCCTGGGGTGCAGGGTGGTCTCTGGTTGTAGCCTGTTGTTCTCTAGGTGCAAAAGGTCTTCTGGGTGTGGCTCTGGGTGGGGTGTTCATCCCTCTGTTGCTCTTGTAGGATGTGGTAGGGCTACGGTTTAGTGCGACGTCTTTCAGGGTCTTTGCGAAGTTAGGGACTGCTCTTTTGAGGATGTGAACATCGTCATGCAGGCTGTGCAGGTCTATGGTGGGGTGAGCTGCCATGTAGACATTTTTCTTCATTGCACATTTTCTGGAGATGTGTGCATTAATACTTTGTATGAAGTCTGGG
Source organism: Notolepis coatsorum (assembly GCF_963971535.1). NCBI lineage: Eukaryota > Metazoa > Chordata > Actinopteri > Aulopiformes > Paralepididae > Notolepis > Notolepis coatsorum. The sequence goes on from NC_140166.1 coordinate 86,885,950, forward strand.
TGGTAATCCCATCTGGGTAGCAGTGCCGAGATTACTACTTTTGCTCTGGGAAATGTTGACGTGGCTTTTTCGACTACTTCCATGACAGATTTGGTGACCTCCTCCTCTGTCTGCATTGTCACTCTCAGGTTGTTTGTGCCTGTGTGTATTATGATGTGGCTGGGGGATCCCAGGCTGTCTTTTGTCAGTAGCTCTATAGCCCGATAGGTATTCTGGCATTTTAGTTTCTTAACTGTGTGGTTTGGGAAGAGTTTTTCTTCCTCTACGTATCTCCCGTTTGAGTCCATGAGGAGTACGATTTGTGGACCTTTATGAGATCTGGTGGGTGATGTTGGTGGTGGGGTGTCTTGGATGTGTGTTACTGTTGGGGTGTCTTGGGTGTGTGTCGGTGGTGTGGTGTCATGGATGTGTGTTAATGTTGGAGTCTCTTGGGTTTGTGCTGGTAGTTTGACGTTTGGATCTTGTTGTTGTGGTGACGTTCTCTGGGGCTGCAGCCTTCTTGTCTCTTCCAGTTTGTCGGTTAGTGTTTTCACCTCTTCTTTGAGCTTTTTAATTTCCAGATTGGTCAATTTTGACCCCTCTTCCAAGTCTGTGAGTCTTTTCTTTAAAGCCTCGTTGTTTTTCTGGAGTTTTTTCACCGCCTCTTCCTCTGTGGTTCTGTGTGGGGGGGAGCTCTTTCTTGCTTCCTCCATTTGCACTTGTATGATCTCAAGCTGTGAGAACCTCTTCTTAAAGTCTTTAAACTCCATGGCCCAGTTTGGTTCCGTTATGAGTTTGTCTTCTGTGTTGTATAATTGTTCGCTGGTGGGGGTGTTTTCACTGGAGATGGTTTTCTTTAATGCAGTCTCTTTGATTTTGGAGAAGTCTTTTACAAAGGGGTTTATGTTGCCCTGGACCATTACTGTTCCTGTATTGTAGAAGTGTACAACCATTTGGTTCTCATCTGTCTCTATCTCCAGTGTACGTGAGGTCCTATTTCCCCTTTTTGTTGCAGTGGGATGGTGTTCTAGTGTTGCAACGTGCCATGCCGTGATGTTTTCAGTGTAGAAAATTAGGTCGGATATGCGTCCAGAGCTTTCCCAGTCTGCAAAAAGTGTGTCTGGATTTGCTATTAAGTATTCTTCCTTGAAATGTTTCTTATCTGTGCCCTTGGTGCCCTCTGGGTAGGGGACTGAAGGGAGCTTTGAATGTGTTTGGTCTGCATTCGCATTTGCATTTGAATCAGGGGGACTGTGTGGCCCTGTTTCCATTGTTCCAAGAGTTCAAGAGCTGCACACCTCCTGGTTGTCTGCCAAGGTGTCTGGTTCAAACCAAGATTTCTATCCAGTTTATAATTGTATAGTTGTAGATGTTTTAGCTAAAATGTCTAACTAAAATGTCAGTATTATTCAGTTTTTGGTATGCCTCTTATAGTACTTACTCTGTTATGACTCCAACAAAGCCTAAGTCCACTAGAAGTTGGTATAGTTATTTTTTGTCTCCTTGTAGAGATATCCAGGTTTTGGTTTGTGATGTAGACCTCTCAGTCCAGTGATATTTACTTCTTTATGACTCCAACAAAGCACTATTCCACTATTCCATTGGTATAATCCTCTTTAGTTCCTTGTAGGGATATCCGGGTTTATTCCAGTTGAGTGTCTTTTTTCTTTTTCTCCAGTTTTTTCTCCAGTTTTCAGCCTAAAATCAGGAGGTTCTAGGAGCTCCTAGGAACACAACCTCTCTCTTGGACTGTTAACACCTCTCTCTCTCTCTCTCTCTCTCTCTCTCTGTGTGTCTCTCCATCTCTCCCATCACTCTCTCCTCCTCCCTACCCCTACCGCGTCAACATTTTAGGCAACCAACTTGTGTTCAGCGTTTCTCTGATTGGCCACGACGCCCATGTGACCGCGGCAGCGCGAGAGAGCGGCAGTGCGGAAATAGGCTGCACAGCGCCTAAACTTAACCCTTCTAACCTTAATCAACTCCGAAACAATGCCTAAACTTAACCCTAACCTTAACCAACTCCGAAACAATGCTTAAACTTAACCATAACCTTAACCAACTCCGAAACTGTTATGGTTTGACACCGACCCCAAACGCAACGACACAAGAGAGTTGATTCAGAGTTGCCAAAAACAAGGGCTTGTTTATTTACACTAAATAAACAGCATAAACTTGGTAGAGAACAAACAAAGACTGGGATACAAGCATAGATGAATGTTGCTGCTCTGCAGCCTCTCCCGGGATGGTTCGTCTGGGGAAGCAGATGGTGACGTCAGAGCCGCTCTGCAGATTTCTCTCGGCAGATCTCCGAGGTGGTAAACGGGACCGAGAGGGAGAGAGGGAGCGGGTTAGCTCAGAGTACAGTTGGGAACAGAGCAGGTGACAGTTTTTGGGACTTGTCCCAAAAACAGAGTAATCCAAGTGACTGAATCTTCGGTGTATATACACACTGTGAGTAACGTCCCAAACACAAATCCACGTGATTGAATCTTCGGTGCAAATAAACACTGTGAGCGAAGTCCCAATAATTATCCAAGTGACAATATCTTCGGTGTGAATACACACAGTGAGCGAAGTCCCAATACAATTCCAAGTGATAATATCTTCGGTGTGAATACACACAGAGAGCGATGTTAAGGCCAAATATTATCCCAATGAACAATCCAAAAAAGCTGACACTGGGTGAGTGACAGTCTGATAAAAAGCAGGATATCTTCAGTGTCTTTAAACACACGAAAAACGAATAGGAGCAAAGACAGTCATAAAAACTCACCCAGGCGCTGTGCGTAAAGAGAGTAGGATCAAAAGGGGCGAGCGCGTCGCCACGGGGAACTGGTTGTCCAAGCGGAATACTTCTTGAATATCCTGGAGGCAAAGCACAGGGAAAAACAGCAGGCAAGGAAGGAACGGCGAATGCTAATGAAATATCAAAACGATCCAACAAAACTTGAATGGGGAAACGGGGTATATATAATCAGAGGAATGCTTAATTGACAAGCTGTGACAGCTGCGGGATGAGATTGACAAGCGTGAGGTTGGGGGAGCACCAATCAAACGGCGTCTACGGGAAGAAGCGTGTGAATAGGGGAATGCAATTGATTAACAGAAAACTAAAGGAACAGAGCGAGTAGGCTTAAAGGAACAGAGCGAGTAGGTGAGCAACGGACAAAAACCTCACAGTACCCCCCCCTCCACGGGAGCCACCCGGCGACCAGGCCGACCCGGCTCGTCAGGATGGGCACGATGGAAGTCAGTGATCAAGCCGGGATCCATGATGAGCTGTCGGGAGACCCAGCTCCGCTCTTCAGGGCCGTAACCCTCCCAGTCCACCAGGTACTGGAACCCCCGACCCCGCCGTCGAACGCCCATCAACCGGCGGACCTGCCACTGGGGGTGACCATCCACCATCTTGGGAGGCGGAGGATCAGGAGCTGGAGGCATCAGGGGACTGAGGGAGACGGGCTTAACCCGGGAGACATGGAAAACATGGACGCAGGAAGTTTCAGACGCAGGGCCGCCGGACTGAGTACCTTCAGGACCTCGAAAGGTCAGACGAAACGGGGGTTAAGCTTCTTGGCCGAGGACCGAAGCGGGAGGTCCTTCGCGGAGAGCCACACCCTCTGCCCAGGGTGGTAAATCGGCGCAGGAACCCGGCGCCGGTCGGCCCCACGACAGGCGCGCTCAGATGTCCGGAGCAGCGCGGTCCTGGTGATCTCCCAGACCCGTCGGCAGCGGTCGAGGTGGACCTGCACGGAGGGAACTGCCACTTCCGTCTCCTGTGCGGGGAAAAGAGGGGGTTGGTAGCCCAGGGAAACTTCAAATGGTGAGAGGCCGGTGGCGGAACTGACCATGGAATTGATGGAGTACTCAACCCAGGGAAGGAAACGGCTCCAGGAAGCTGGTCTCTCGGCTGCCACACACCGAAGAGCAGACTCCACGATCTGGTTCATCCTCTCCGTTTGTCCGTTAGTCTGGGGATGATAACCAGAGGAAAGACTGACCGTCGCCCCCAATCCCTTGCAAAAAGCCCGCCATACCTGGGAGGTGAACTGGGGCCCCCGGTCAGAGACGATGTCCTGGGGAAAACCATGAAGGCGGAACACGTGGTGAGTCAGGAGGTCCGCCGTCTCGGCCGCCGAGGGAAGCTTGGAAAGGGCCACGAGGTGAACCCCCTTGCTGAATCGATCCACCACGGTCAGAAGGCAAGTGTTCCCCTGGGAGGAGGGAAGACCTGTGACGAAGTCTAGCGCCACATGTGACCAAGGACGGCTAGGAACGGGAAGTGGCTGTAAAAGCCCGGAGGGTGCCTGGTGCGAGGCCTTGCTGCGGGCACAGACCGCGCAGGCCAATACGAACTCCTTGACGTCGTTCCGCATGGTGGGCCACCAGAAACGACGAGCCAGGAAGGAGAACGTGCGATGGACGCCCGGGTGGCAGGCGAACCGGCTGGTATGGCCCCATAGCAGCACCCGGGACCGGACAGAGTCGGGGACGAAGAGACGATGAATCGGAACGTTGCTTGGAGCACGCTGGAAGCGTAGGGCACGTCTAACCACCCCCTCGATGCCCAAGGTGATGGCTCCAACCACCCTGGCCTCCGGGAGGATGGGAGTCGGGTCCTCAGAGGGTGGAGCCCCCTTGGAGTGTAACCGGGACAGGGAGTCGGCCTTCGTGTTGCGGGAACCAGGACGGAAAGTCAGCGAGAAGTCGAACCGACTGAGGAAACTGGCCCATCTCGCCTGCCGACCGTTGAGGCGCTTGGAAGCGCGGATGAACGTCAGGTTCTTGTGGTCCGTCCAGATGGTAAAAGGCTCCTCGGCCACCTCAAGCCAATGACGCCACTCCTCCAACGCAGCCACGACCGCCAGCAGCTCCCGATTGCCGGTGTCGTAGTTCCTCTCGGCAGGGAGGAACCGACGCGAGTAGAAGGCGCAAGGATGTACCTTCTGGTCCGTAGGCGAACGCTGGGATAAGACAGCCCCCAGTCCAGTATCCGAGGCGTCCACCTCTACAATGAACTGTCTCTTGGGGTCAGGGTGGAGCAAGATAGGGGCGGAAGTGAACCTCTTCTTGAGGGAGCGGAACGCAGCACATGCCGCTGGGGACCAGTCGAACGGCAGAGCGGGAGAGGTCAGTCTGGTAAGTGGCTCCGCCACCTGACTGTAGTTCCGGATGAACCTTCGGTAGAAGTTGGCGAACCCGAGGAAACTCTGTAACTCCTTCCGAGTGGTGGGTTCAGGCCAATCCTCCACAGCTTGGATCTTGCGAGGATCCGCTCGGGTCAAGCCCTTCTCAACGATGAAGCCCAGGTAGTCGACGGAGTCGGAGTGGAAACGGCACTTCTCCGCCTTGACGAAGAGCCGATTGTGGAGGAGGCGCTCCAGCACACGGCGGACATGCTGGATGTGCTCCTCGAGGGTCCTGGAGAAGATGAGGATGTCGTCCAGGTACACCACCACGAACACCTCCAGCATGTCACGAAGGACGTCGTTCATGAGTGCCTGGAATACCGCCGGGGCGTTGGTGAGGCCGAACGGCATCACCAGGTACTCGTAGTGGCCCCTGGGGGTCTTGAAGGCGGTCTTCCATTCATCGCCCTCACGGATATGGACAAGATGGTAGGCACTCCGGAGGTCCAGCTTGGTAAAGACGGTAGCCTGGGTGAGTGGCTCGAAGGTGGAGTTCATGAGAGGAAGAGGGTACTTGTTCTTGATGGTGATCTCGTTGAGCTGGCGATAGTCGATGCAGGGTCGAAGGTCCCCGTCCTTCTTCCCAACAAAGAAGAAACCGGCCGCCACCGGGGAGGAGGAAGGCCGAATGAGTCCTGCTTCCAAGGACTCAGAGATGTACTGATCCATCGCCTTCTTCTCCGGAACGGTCAGACTGTAAAGGCGGCTGCCGGGAAGGGGAGCCCCTTGGCGGAGGTCGATGGCGCAGTCGTAAGGGCGATGGGGTGGAAGGGCCTGAGCCCTGGACTTACTAAAAACCTCCAAGAGGTCGTGGTACTCGGGAGGTATGGATGAAGAGTCCGGAGGCGACTCACCAGCGGGCCTCCAGGGCGGGGGACAGGACGCCGCCTGCAGACACAGGGCGTGACAGGAGGAGCTCCAGCCCTTGATGGTACCGGAGGACCAGGCGATGTGGGGCTCGTGCAGCGCGAGCCAGGGCCTACCCAGGACCACCGGGACCAGAGGGGATCGGGTGATAAGGAACTGGATTCTCTCAACGTGGTTCCCAATGATGGTCAGCACGACTGGGCAGGTGCGTTGAGAGATGTCGGCCAGGCGGTGTTGGTCCAATGCAAAGATCTCCAAAGGCCTCACAAGGTCCTCAAGTGGAATGTTGGCTCGGGTAGCAAACTCGAAGTCGAGGAAATTCTCGTCTGCCCCAGAGTCGATGAGTGCCTCCACCGTGGCTCGTTGGTCCGCCCAGGCCAGGGTGACGCTCATCAGATGGCCAGGTGGTGCGCGGCTCTGGGAATGGGAAAAACGGCTCACCAGGATTTCCCGGGGTCTCGGCGAGCCTGGTCTTTTGGCCGGGTGGGGCAGTTGGCGATTCGGTGTCCCTCCCTTCCGCAGTAGAGGCAGAGACCGGACCTGAAC
>NC_140166.1:86898173-86943173 GCF_963971535.1 Notolepis coatsorum
CACATACATACATACATACATACATACATACATACATACATACATACATACATACATACATACATACATACATACATACATACATACATACATACATACATATACACACACAAAGATACACACAGAAGATAAGATATGGTAAGATGAGATACGATAATTACTTACTTACTTACATATAATTAATTAATTCATATTTAACATTTTCCTGAGTTGAGGACAGCCCTAATTATCACATCATCATATGTAACATCACTATATATTTCATGAGTTTAGATTGTGTGCAAGAAAAAAACTGAGAGACTGAAAATAAATGGATATCGACAGAGAGAGAGAATTATGGATGGAAGAGAGAGAGAGAGGTAGATGGAGAGATGTTCACCTTGATAGATGGCGTGATCCTCCACTACTGAAGACACATCACCTTTCACCACTATGAAACTCCAGGGATGGCTGAGGAGAGAGAGAGAGAGGGAGAGAGAGAGAGAGAGAGAGAGAGAGAGAGAGAGAGAGAGAGAGAGAGAGAGAGAGAGAGAGAGAGAGAGAGAGAGAGAGAGAGAGATATGGGGGGGAGGGAGAGAGAGAGAGAGGGACTTTAATATCCCTTTATATATTATATTAACAAGCATACATGATCCTATATTGTGCAGTGTCTAGTGTATTCAGACACCAGTATACTGTAGTATAGAGTCTAGTGTATTCCATCAGACACAAATATACTGTAGTCTACATTTACATACACATTTACATTTACATTTACATTTAGCTGACGTTTTTATCCAAGGCGACTTAAAGTTCTGTACAACTAGTCAGCAGGAAGGTACAACTCTGACAGCTAAAGGAAAGTAACATTGTTCATCAAACAGTGTAGAACTTGAGTGCTACAGTCTTGAGTGCATAGTAGTATAGACATATTAGCATAGTAGGTAGTAGTATATACAAGATTGATTCCTTAGTAGCAAAGTGCATAATAGTAAAAGACAGTATGAAGAAGGTTAGTTGTTTTAAACCAGTATACTGTACATTACTGTACTTCAAAGAGTGTTGAAATAAATTATGGGCCCTGTGCACTTGATAACCCTGGTGATGTGCTGGCTCTCACTGCCTATCTACACGTTTGGGTTATGGTGGCCATTAGGGGCCATGTGGTAGGGTATATGTAGCATCGGTATTGTCAATACCTGGAGCTCACATCAGAAGGGGTCCGTTGAAGATGGCAAGTTCTTTGGGGAACATTATGGGCCACGTAATACATGCATAGTAGGGGTGGGAATCGCCAGAGACCTTACGATACGATACTATCGCGATACTTGCGTCACGATACGATGTATCACGATACTAAATATATCGCGATACGCTGAGTATAAAAAAAAAATTAAAAAATTATAATTTTTTTTATTTTTATCAAATTTTATTTATTACCTTTTTTCAACTGCAAAGTCAACATGTTTTATCTAATAAAACGTGTGTGTGTGTGTGTGTGTGTGTGTGTGTGTGTGTGTGTGTGTGTGTGTGTGTGTGTGTGTGTGTGTGTGTGTGTGTGTGTGTGTGGACTACTGTACTATTACAGGTATTGAAATGAAGTATGCAACTTCCTTATAAAAAAAAATATATATATATATTATGAATAATTAAATATCGATACTTGGCGTCCCTGTATCGATACAGTATCGCCACGCAAAGTATCGCAATACTACTACGTATCGATTCCCCCCCCCACCCCTAATGCATAGTGTGTAGTTCCATAGTATGCATGCATAGGTATGTTATGTTAGACTTTCTCTTGGCAATGGGAGTGGGTTTCTTCATTGAGTGCTTGTGGGCACAAGTATCTGTTTGTTCAGTGATAAAATTATGACTGCCATGTTATCAACCATGACTTTCTCTCTCTAGAGCAGACCTGGGCATTGTACGGCCCGCGGGCCGGATCCGGCCCGCGGGATGATTCTGACCGGCCCGCGAAAGATTACATGATAAAAAAAAAAATAAAAAAAAAATAAAAAAAAATGTTTTTATTTAAATTTTTTTTTTTTTTTTTTTTTACTTTTTTTTTTTCATGTCAACGTTCAACACGCACAGTATACGCTTAGGAGACATGCTCAGAAGATGTTGGTTCTCTTTGGATCCACCTACATACAGTATGTGAACAGACATTCTCAGTCATGACGTTTACCAAGTCCAGGTACAGATCCTCTCTCACTGATGAACATCTGGCAGCTGTGCTTCGCATATCCACCTCAGACATGCAACCTGACTTTGATGGACTTGTTAAAGCTCAACAGAGACTGGATTTCTCACACTGAATGAAAAAAAAGAACTGAAGAACACTAAAATGTGGAAATATAACAAGTGAAATGGGACACTTGATCTTTTTTTTTCTTTTTTTTGCACAGTTCTGAAAACATTAAATGTTTAATATAGGCATGTAAAGTAAAAAAAGCTACAAAACTGGGACACTTTTCTTTACACAGTTCAGTGACATGTCTTGTTTATTTTTGCTATAAGATGATGTGATGTCTTTAGAAAGCTAAGAAAATCCTTGTTTCAATAGTATATGAAACTCAAAATGCCCTTTGTTATTAATGTTTCACATTTTGTTTATCATTTTGGAAATAAATTCTATTTGAATAAATGATATTTTTGAAAGCTAACCTCACCTTTTAATTGCCAAATAATAACATACACTCTTACCAGGGGTCAAAACAATGCCATTTACTGCTTTTTATATAGAAATAAAATGTATATTATGCATAATTGAGTTTGGAATTTTGGCCCGGCCCCCCAACATATTTTCAGTTGCTCATTCGGCCCCCCGGGAAAAATAATTGCCCACCCCTGCTCTAGAGTTTAGTCTTTATGATGTCTCTCTTTGGCGTTGCAATGTGAACATACTGTAGTTAGACAGACAAACAGACAGGTAAATAGATAGACACTAGACAGACATATATACATATATAGATAGATAGATACAGTAGACAGACAGACAGACAGACAGACAGACAGACAGACAGACAGACAGACAGACAGACAGACAGACAGACAGACAGACAGACAGACAGACAGACAGACAAACAGACAGACATGTTAGACAGACAGACAGACAGACAGACAGACAGACAGACAGACAGACAGACAGACAGACAGACAGACAGACAGACAGACAGACAGACAGACAGACAGACAGACAGACAGACAGACAGACAGACAGACAGACAGACAGACAGACAGACAGACAGACATGTTAGACAGACAGACAGACAGACAGACAGATAGACAGACAGACAGACAGACAGACAGACAGACAGACAGACAGACAGGCAGACAGACAGACAGACAGACAGACAGACAGACAGAGTGTGAGAAGGGCGGGGAGAGAGAGAGGAAGGTAAATGCTGTAGAAAGACAGCATGACAGTGTCACACATGCGCACAGTATCACCCAACCCTGGTAATGGTGTTGATGCAGACAGGGAGAGGTTGACAGAACACCCAGGGGGACTCTGGGTAATTAAACTTGCTATCCCATCATGCATCACTCCTGGAAGGACACACTGGCTGTCAGGAAAGCAGGGGACCGTGTGTGTATGTGTGTGTGTGTGTGTGTGTGTGTGTGTGTGTGTGTGTGTGTGTGTGTGTGTGTGTGTGTGTGTGTGTGTGTGTGTGTGTGTGTGTGTGTGTGTGTGTGTGTGTGTGTGTGTGTGTGTGTGTGTGTGTGTGTGTGGACGTGTATGTGTGTATGTTTGTGATCCCAATTTGCCTTGCATAGCCCCTGCTGTGTGCTGTGTACTATGTATAATAATTATGTGTCGTGCTGTGTACTAATGTATGTGTCATGCTGTGTACTATGTATAATAATTATGTGTCGTGCTGTGTACTAATGTATGTGTCATGCTGTGTACTATGTATAATAATTATGTGTCGTGCTGTGTACTAATGTATGTGTCATGCTGTGTACTATGTATAATAATTATGTGTCGTGCTGTGTACTAATGTATGTGTCATGCTGTGTACTATGTATAATAATTATGTGTCGTGCTGTGTACTAATGTATGTGTCATGCTGTGTACTATGTATAATAATTATGTGTCGTGCTGTGTACTATGTGTCATTCTGTGTACTACTTACTGTATGTGTCATGTTGTGTACTATGTGTCATTCTGTGTACTACTTACTGTATGTGTCATGTTGTGTACTATGTGTCATTTTGTGTACTACTTACTGTATGTGTCATGTTGTGTACTATGTGTCATTCTGTGTACTACTTACTGTATGTGTCATGTTGTGTACTATGTGTCATTCTGTGTACTACTTACTGTATGTGTCATGTTGTGTACTATGTGTCATTTTGTGTACTACTTACTGTATGTGTCATGTTGTGTACTATGTGTCATTCTGTGTACTACTTACTGTATGTGTCATGTTGTGTACTATGTGTCATTTTGTGTACTACTTACTGTATGTGTCATGTTGTGTACTATGTGTCATTCTGTGTACTACTGTATGTGTCATGTTGTGTACTATGTGTCATTCTGTGTACTAATGTATGTGTCATGCTGTGTACTATGTGTCATTCTGTGTACTACTTACTGTATGTGTCATGTTGTGTACTATGTGTCATTCTGTGTACTACTTACTGTATGTGTCATGTTGTGTACTATGTGTCATTTTGTGTACTACTTACTGTATGTGTCATGTTGTGTACTATGTGTCATTCTGTGTACTACTGTATGTGTCATGTTGTGTACTATGTGTCATTCTGTATACTAATGTATGTGTCATGCTGTGTACTATGTGTCATTCTGTGTACTACTTACTGTATGTGTCATGTTGTGTACTATGTGTCATTCTGTGTACTACTTACTGTATGTGTCATGTTGTGTACTATGTGTCATTCTGTGTACTACTTACTGTATGTGTCATGTTGTGTACCATGTGTCATTCTGTGTACTACTGTATGTGTCATGTTGTGTACTATGTGTCATTCTGTGTACTACTTACTGTATGTGTCATGTTGTGTACTATGTGTCATTCTGTGTACTACTTACTGTATGTGTCATGCTGTGTACTATGTGTCATTATGTGTACTACTTACTGTATGTGTCATGTTGTGTACCATGTGTCATTCTGTGTACTACTGTATGTGTCATGTTGTGTACTATGTGTCATTCTGTGTACTACTGTATGTGTCATGTTGTGTACCATGTGTCATTCTGTGTACTACTGTATGTGTCATGTTGTGTACTATGTGTCATTATGTGTACTACTGTATGTGTCATGTTGTGTACCATGTGTCATTCTGTGTACTACTGTATGTGTCATGTTGTGTACTATGTGTCATTCTGTGTACTACTTACTGTATGTGTCATGTTGTGTACCAAGTGTCTTTATGTGTACTACTTACTGTATGTGTCATGTTGTGTACTATGTGTCATTATGTGTACTATGTGTCATTCTGTGTACTATGTGTCATGCTGTGTACTATGTGTCATTATGTGTACTATGTGTCATTCTGTGTACTATGTGTCATTGTGTGTACTATGTGTCATTATGTGTACTATGTGTCGTGCTGTGTACTATGTGTCATTATGTGTATAAAAATAAATAAATAACAATAAATAAACCATAGACTCTGGTGAGTGAAACAGCAGTTGTTTAGTAGATACTGGCGCAGACAATTCATCAGGCTAGTCTGACTTTATATGCTGATGATTCAACCCTTTATTATGCTGCAGCTACAGACTCTGAGCTTAATCAGGTTTTGGCTGGTGAATTGGACATTTTATATGACTGGATAAAAACAAATAAGCTGGTGCTTAACATTTCTAAAACTGTTTGTATGCTTTTTGGGACCAATCAAAGATTGGCACATAATCCTACATTGGTTCTACAAATTGCAGGTCAACCTATACAGCAGGTTGAAAAAACTAAGCTTCTAGGCCTTTGGCTTGATAGTTCTTTATCATGGTCTGATCACATCAACAAAACTGTTTTTAAAATGGGTAGAGCTGTTGCTACTGCCAGGAAATGTGCACCATTCCTTCCATTTGCACTGTTTAATCAGATTGTTTGTGCTTTGGTTTTGTGCCACTTGGATTACTGTTCTGTAGTGTGGGCTTCTGCTTCAAAACAGTTGCTAAATAGGTTACAAGCGGTACAAAATAAGGCAGCAAGACTCGTTCTTGGTTGCTCATATAGGACTCATATAGGACTAGTGTTGACTAGTGTTGTCCTATAAGACGTTCATGCATTTGAATTGAATTGAAATAAAGGTTTTCAATCCAATTCAATTAAATTCAAATGCATGAACATCTTAGTTGGCGGAGTGTTGAGAAAAGACTAAATATATCTGGGATGAAATAATTTACAGCTGAAATGGGCACATGTATTTGACCAGAGGGGCAAGTAGAGGGCAGATTATTCTACCCCATGCAAAATCTAACAGTATGCAAAGAACAGTTGTATATAGGGCTATCAGGGCATGGAATTGTCTTCCAAGTGACATACGTGACATAAGAGGTGTAGCAAGCTTCAAAAAGAAATTAAAATCTTACACGTGAGCCAATATTGATAATGTTGGGTAATGCAATATATTATGTTACCTTCGATTTTTATATATTTGTATATATTTAGATATAATTTGTTTGTGTGTTAATGTTGTTGTGTTTCCTCGGTTGGTACGTCTTGCTATGTTTTAATTGTATTATGTTTTAATTAGGGCTGACAGTTTATCGCGTTAATTAGATTAATTAATTACACAGCAAATTATCGCGTTATGAGAATTAACTCAAAATTAATTAAAAAAAATTAAAAAAGTATTTATACATTTTAATAAAATAAAAAAAAATTTAATCTCATTCATTCCATAAGAACATAGAATAAACATTTACAAACTTTTTTTTTAAATGGTCCATTTGCATGTTCTTGGTATCTGATTCTAGGGACATCTATGGATCTCAGGGGATGTATTCCCAGTGTCAGAAATACTGTGTCTGTTACTAGGCTTGAGTAAATTGTAATGAACCAAATGAGAATATCAATTCAAATATTTTTTTTACTGCGAATTACACCATGCTAAAATTGACCAGACTGGAAAAATCTAAGCAAATGAATAAAGGGAAGATGATTAAACAGAAGGTTTTGTAGATACAGTACTGAATTCTGCCATCCGGACACATGCAATTTGAAATATGATTATAGAATATAAGATATCAGGCCTTAAATGGTTATGCGATTAAAATGCGATTAATTAGATTAAATAATTACAAATCATGTAATTAATTAGAAATATTTTTTTAATCACCTGACAGCACTAGTTTTAATTGTACTGTATATGTTGTAATGTTTTAATGTTGTCTCGGACCCTAGGAAGACTATAGTTAACGTCTTGGCGTCAGCTAATGGGGATCCTTTGCTAATGAACAATAAACAATAAACATGGGAAAGTGAACGAGTACAACAACTACCGCCGAGGGGCCCTTAAGCAAAGCACTTAATGTTCACCTGGAGTAGAGACTGTGGTTGTGCCGGAGTGTGAAGCAGGCAGTGATGGGGTTAAAAGAGATGGAGATGGTGAATTATGGAACAGATTCCAGAATATCTGGAAACAAAACTAGATGAGTCCCCCTTTCCACCAGCTGCTCCTCATCCCCCCTCCTCCTACTCCTTCCTCAACTCCTCCCAAATCCTCCTCTCCAAACATCAACCTCTCCCACCTCCTCCCCACCCATGAACCTCTCCCTCCTTCCCACCACCTCCTCTCTCCTCCTCCCTTTCACCTCCCGCAACACCACCTCCTCCCCACCACCTCAACTTCTCCCTCCTCCCCACCTATCTCCTTCTCCCGCCCGCTCCTCCTCTCTCAATCTGTTATCCTCTCCTCCTCTCTCAATCTGTTATCCTCTCCTCCTCTCTCAGTCTGTTATCCTCTCCTCCTCTCTCAGTCTGTTATCCTCTCCTCCTCTCTCAGTCTGTTATCCTCTCCTCCTCTCTCAATCTGTTATCCTCTCCTCCTCTCTCAGTCTGTTATCCTCTCCTCCTCTCTCAGTCTGTTATCCTCTCCTCCTCTCTCAGTTTGTTATCCTCTCCTCCTCTCTCAGTCTGTTATCCTCTCCTCCTCTCTCAGTCTGTTATCCTCTCCTCCTCTCTCAGTCTGTTATCCTCTCCTCCTCTCTCAGTCTGTTATCCTCTCCTCCTCTCTCAGTCTGTTATCCTCTCCTCCTCTCTCAGTCTGTTATCCTCTCCTCCTCTCTCAGTCTGTTATCCTCTCCTCCTCTCTCAGTCTGGTATCCTCTCCTCCTCTCTCAGTTTGTTATCCTCTCCTCCTCTCTCAGTCTGTTATCCTCTCCTCCTCTCTCAGTCTGTTATCCTCTCCTCCTCTCTCAGTCTGTTATCCTCTCCTCCTCCTATCTCAGTCTGTGTTATCGCTCAGTAATAGCACAGATGCCTCTCTGTAAACATATGTAAATTGCTTTGCTGAAGATGAATTGCAGAGTCTTTCACTGCTTCATAAATTATAGCTTATTAAAACGTCCCTCGGCAGACAGACAATAATACAATAATACAGCGTTTCTATCTGAACCAGGCTCCAGCGCCGGGCTGCTTAGCACCGGGAGTCAGGAGGGAAGGTGACAACACTCATTAACCACACATCCCTCCGTCTCTCTCTCTCTCTCTTTGGTTCTCTCTTTCTCTCACTCATATATTCCTCCGCTCATAACAGATGAAAGAGTCAGCATCTGTAAACTCTCTCTGTTTCCATCTCTGTGTCAGTGTGCGCGAGTGCAGGGGCGGACCTTCCTACAGGCGATATAGGCGGTCGCCTAGAGCGCCACCCAGAGGGGGACGCAAAAAAAAAAAAAAAAATCTTTGTTTTTCCTTTTTATCTTCTTTTTTTAATTTTTTCTTTTTTCTTTTTCTTTTTTTTTCTTTTTTTTCTTTTTTTTTTTTTGTGCAGTTTTGGCGCCCCCCTCTATATCGGCAACCATTATTTTTACATAAAAAAAATTCTAACATAAGGGAAAATGAGCCAAAAATCTAAAACGGTCGGTCGGTCTGAGCCTCAGCTTTAGGTGTTCACAGTCAGAACATGCTAGAGCGCTGTGCATTGATGGGTATCGGTCAAGTGTTTATAGAATTGAGCGTTGAGGAAAGAAAGCGGCGCAGTGGTGAATCTCGCCTAGGGCGCCAAATGTGCTAGGTCCGCCCCTGCGCGAGTGTATGTGTGGGTGATAGTGTGTGATAGTGTGTGATAGTGTGTGTGTGTGTGTGTGTGTGTGTGTGTGCGTGTGTGTGTGTGTGTGTGTATGTGTGTGGGTGATAGTGTGTGTGTGCGTGTGTGTGTGTGTGTGTGTGTGTGTGTGTGTGTGGGGGGTGTGTGGGGGGGGGAGAGTGAGTGTGTGTGAGTATGAGAGACAGATGAAAGAGTGTGAGAGAGAGCAGCAGAAACACAGAGGGTAGGTGGCAGCTCTGTGTAGGAGAGACGGCACGTCTTGTATTCATAAGAGTCCTTAATCCCTGTTGAACCTCTGTAATATCTGAGTGTTGCTGCGTATCTCTGCACAGTGCAGTCGTTCTCTCGTGTTTCACAATTGTTTGGGTCACCAGAGGTGTTTAATGACTCATGTTTTATTGTCAGTGACAATTAAATATAAACTATCACATTAAATTCTGGAGGAAAGGAAAGATGCCTATTTATATGAGCATTTATCCTCCCCTTCCTCCTTTTTTCTCCTCAAATCCTCTGCCCCACCCCTCAACCCTAATGTCAACTATCAATACTCCTCCCCACCCCTCAACCTTAATGTCAAATCTCAAGCCTCCTCCCCACCCCTCAACCCTAATGTCAACTATCAATACTCCTCCCCACCCCTCAACCTGAATGTCAAACCTCCTCCCCACCCCTCAACCCTAATGTCAACTATCAATACTCCTCCCCACCCCTCAACCTGAATGTCAAACCTCCTCCCCACCCCTCAACCCTAATGTCAACTATCAATACTCCTCCCCACCCCTCAACCTTAAAGTCAAACATCAAACCTCCTCCCCACCCCTCAATGTTAATGTCAAACCTCAAACCTCCTCCCCACCCCTCAATGTTAACTCTTTGGACGCCACTCACGAATAAAGTTGGGTTAACTCGCCGACGCTTGAGCGCCAAACCCGAGAAAAGTCAGGTTTTCTATCGTTATTTATTTTATTCGATATTCCCATTCATAATCCATTGAGGGAGCCTGTGTTATCATTGGGAATGGGCCTGAGCTCGCAAAAAGCAAATACCGCCGCCTATCGTCTCCCGGATGGTATTGCACATCATTGGAATCCCTCTGGCTGGGGCTGTGCATCAATCTAAGAAGTCCGGTCCAGGTTTTCCTTCTCGGGCATGCAGTATCGTTATAAACAGATGGACTTGGGATACTCAGAGCAGCGTTTATTTGAAAACTATTCATAAATCAAGCGACAAATGGCACGATTTCTAAGGAAATACATTTAAGCTCGATTTGCTGGAGTTTATTGAGATGAGACAGAACGCTCTAGAAATATATTGATATTCATCACGGTATAAAATGGAAATGTGTGTATGAAAAAATTATATGTTTCGTGCATGTTGACTGGAAGCAACTCATTGACGATCACTGTGTTATTTAGATCTATTGCTATTATATTTGATATGTTTTAAGCACTCGCAAATAAGTCCTATCCTACATTGGATAAAGCACTGGCAACGAAGGGCCATCAGCAGAGGGCGCTGTTGGCCCCCAATGAGTTAATGTCAAACCTCAATACTCCTCCCCACCCCTCAACCTTAAAGTCCATCCTCAATGCCTGTAATTATGCCAATTTTATGCTCATTCTATGCCTATGTCTATTTTATGTCCATTTATGGTGATGTGAAGCACTTTGGGCTGCAATTCTTGTATGAAAGGTGCTATACAAATAAAGTGTATTAATTATTATTATTATTATTATTATTATTATTATTATTATTATTATTATTATTATTGTTGTTGGTGTTGTTGTTGGTGTTATTATTATTATATATAATAATAATAATAATAATAATAATAATAATAATAATAATAATAATAATAATAATAATAATAATAATAATAATAATAATAATAATAATAATAATAATAATAATAATAATAATAATAATAATAATAATAATAATAATAATAATAATAATAATAATAATAATAATAATAATAATAATAAACATGCTTTGAGTACCGGAGTGAGCGCCTACTCCACACATGGGCTGACTCCTCGCACACCGCCTGCAAAGGTCGCGCGATTCATCTTCCTACTTTCACCCTCTTTCTTTCTGTGACAGCAGAGCGGCTACAGATGGCAGGAACCAATCACAAACGATCTAACACGTGTCCGAAAAGCACATCACCAGACCCCAGCGCGGACAGTCATTGTGAAGCACAGGTGAAGCATGAGTGATCCTCGCAGGTCTGCTGAGATCAACTAGCCACACCCACTGTCGCCCTGCGGCCATTTTCTTGCCCTAAGCGGTTGACATTCTTCCACCTCGCTGAACACTCTGCCCCGCCCAATCTGTGATGTCATAGACAGACTGAGATAGATAGTACCCCTCCGAGCGGGGGGTGTCACGATGACACCACATATTGGTAGAAGCTACTGATTGTACTGAAAATATCTGTAATATCTGAGAAAATAAACAAAATAACGAACCCTCTTACTTACTTGCTGTCTTTTTACTATTATGTACCCTAATACTATGCTACTATTCGTATACTACTACATCTCTTGCTAATGTCTATAATACTATGCACCCAGAGTGTAACACTCAAGTTCGACACTATTGATGAACAACACCCCTGGTGACATGTTGTTCACAATTTGTAAGTCACTTTGGATCAATTGTAAATTATACTGTATGCGCTTTACTACGATATGTTTCTTATTGGCAAAAAACAAAGGATCCACGCTCTATGTGAGATCAAAAACACAAACAAGAGGAAGGAAGTCTTTTCATAGCAATTACTGAAACAAAATACAAATACCAACATGTCTACATAAGTGTCTCTCTCTCCTCCTGTTCTCTCTTTCTCTGCCACATATTTGTCTCCATCTGTCTCCACAACTGATACCTTTTATCTTCCATCTCTTTCATTCTGCCCCCTCTTGTCTCTTGTTCTAATAGCAAGACTTACCATCCATTCTCTCCATCATCATCTCTCTCTCTCTCTCTCTCTCTCTCTCTCTCTCTCTCTCTCTCTCTCTCTCTCTCTCTCTCTCTCTCTCTCTCTCTCTCTCTCTCTCTCTCTCTCTCTCTCTCTCTCTCTCTCTCTATCTCTCTCTCTCTCTCCCTCTCCTTCAGATTCTCCTAGTGACAACAGATGAAAGTGTTCTTCAGTGGTGTGAGTCTATGAGCTCTCTGTTTCTCTCTCCCTGTCATTCTGTCTGTTTTTATTCTGTCCTCTTCTCTCCCTCCGTCTCCCTTCACAAATGCCATGTTCTCGTTATCTGTACCCCCTCCCTCTCTTTCTCTCTTTCTCAATGCCCTCTATTATCACTCCTTTCCTCAACCCTCCCTCCTCTCCCCCTTCACCCCCTCTCTCTCTCTCTCTCTCTCTCTCTCTCTCTCTCTCTCTCTCTCTCTCTCTCTCTCTCTCTCTCTCTCTCTCTCTCTCTCTCTCTGTTGGTGATAGGGAGTGTATACAGTAAGGTGACTACAAGCCTTTATACACTCTCATCATCTCTGCTCAGCACCCCGTAACTAACACTAGGCCTGTCCCTGACTAAGGATTTGTATAGTCGACTTTGATTGGCCAAAATGTGACGATAGTCGACTGATAGTCGACTACCCTTATGTCAACCCCCTCAAACTCAGAAACTGAATCCTTCAATTTATCTCCTTTTGAGGTGGTTGAGGTCCATAGGGCCCTAAAGAAGCTCAACTCCGACAAATCTGCAGGTCCGGATAAGTTGGAGCCTCATTTTCTCAAGGCAGCTGCTGATTTTATTGCAGAACCTTTAACTTACATTTTTTATCTCACCATCGAAAGCAATGAGATTCCATTAGTCTGGAAATCTGCCCATGTCCTCCCCCTGTTGAAAGGGGGTGATCCCTCATCCCTTAACAATTACAGACCAATCTCAAAGTTGTGTGTTTTAGCCAAAGTCCTTGAGAAAATAATAAGTGAGCAGCTAAAAGATTTCTTAGACTCACATGGCCTGCTTTCCAAGAACCAGTCAGGTTTCAGAAAGAAGCACAGCACGATCACTGCTACTCTTAAAGTAGTCAATGATGTCATTGAATCACTGGGTTCCAATAAATACTGTGCAGCTCTGTTCCTAGACTTATCCAAAGCCTTTGATACGGTTGACCATGCCATTTTATCGAAGTGTCTACATAAAACTGGTTTATCTAGACAGGCTGTAGAGTGGTTTTCAAATTACCTGACGGGTAGATCACAGTGTGTACAGTCTGCTGGTTTATCATCATCTTTCCTCCCTGTACTTAAAGGAAAACACCAACATTTTGGGAAATTAGCTTATTTAACATCTTCCCTGGAGTTAGACAAGAAGATACATACCTTTTTTGTCTCTGTGTGTGCATTTAGCTTTGGGAACGGAAAACGTTTATTTTGTACATTATCTAAGGTAACACTAACCTAAACTAACTTTAGGTTAGTTGTAACGTTAGTTTAGGTTCGTGTTAACGTTAGATAATGTACAAAATAAACGTTTTCCGCTGCTATAGACGTCGCTCTTTTATTTTGAAACCCCCCAGAAAGGAAGTCATTGCTCTCGTTATCTGCTTGATTGTCCGGTTGCTGGTTAGCTCCGAGCGTTAGTAGTATTTATCAATACCAGCCATTGGATTACTGTTTTCTAAATTGGGGAGGCTTTTAATCGTCAAGGTAAGAGGATTTCAAGTCATGGTATCTATAAACTTCAATCGGTTCGGATCTTTTGAATGAATGAGAATGTAAACAAACACGCCGTCACGTTGAAATCACTGGCTGCGCTCATACAGTAGTGGTTGGGCAAGTATATTTGCTTATAAAACATAATTGTCTAATTCAATAATTTTTTATTTCTCCACGTGGTGAATACACAGGTCACAACATGTTTACATGAACGTTTTGGAGTTGTATTTGGAGTGTATTCTGCAATCTGTTAATAAACTTTTCAATCAATCAATCAAACTATACACAGTAAGGGAACGTCGGGCTCCGGCCCCTACTCACTTCCAGTGATGAAGCTAAGCTATGCTAACGGAGCGCCTGTTCCCAAAGCTAAATGCACGCACAGAGACAAAAAAGGTATGTATCTTCTTGTCTAACTCCAGGGAAGATGTTAAATAAGCTAATTTCCCAAAATGTTGGCGTTTTCCTTTAAGGGTGTACGACAAGGTTCCGTACTGGGACCTCTACTCTTCTCCATATATGTAAATGATCTTTGTATCAACCTGTCTAATGCTGCTTACCATTTCTATGCTGATGACACAGTAATTTATTGCTCATCTCCCAGTGTTGTGCAAACGATGGAGTTCTTGCAATCTGCCTTTGACATTGTTCAGTCACATCTTACCCAGCTTAAGCTAGTGTTAAATGCTGGCAAATCAAAGTTTATGCTCTTCTCAAATGGGAAGAGACTCCCAGCTGATCTTCCCACACTTGTTACTGCTGGAGGGACTGACATCGAAAGGGTTGCTTCCTACAAATATCTAGGCATTACAGTGGACGAGAACCTTACGTTTAAATCTCACATAGACAAACTTGCGTCAAAGCTGAAGCTTAAACTCTGCTTCTTTTTCAGAAAAAGGTCCTGTTTTTCACTTAAAGTGAGAAGTCACCTGATCTCGACCACCTTCTTACCACTACTCGATTATGGTGACTTACTCTACATGTATGCACCTGATCAGTACCTTAGAAAGCTTGATACTGTGTACCATTCTGCCTTACGCTTTGTCATGGGATGTGGAAATCGAGTGCACCATTGCACCCTATATACCATTGCAAGTTACCCATCTCTACAAATACGGCGATTTTCTCGATGGCTCTCTCTCGTGCACAAAGCTCTGCTTAAACTGGTTCCCTCGTACCTAAGTGTGCTTCTGTGCACAAAGCAATATAAGTATGCCCTTCATTCTTCCCCATATGAGAACTGAATTGGGAAAAAGGGCTTTTAAATATGCTGCTCCTTCATCTTAGAACAAGATACAGGAGGACCTAAAATTACCAGGACTGGTCACCCTCGGAGAATTCAAAGCCATTTTAAAATCCTACGAACTCAGTTCCCTCGGACAGTGCAACTGTGTTTGATCATTTGCCTGTTTGATAACTTGCCTGAAATTGGAGCTTGCTGTAAATGTTTTATCTGTATTTTATTGTGATGTTCTTTTTTATGTTGAAACTTTCTGCTGCCTTGCTTGGCCAGATCGCTCTTGAAAAAGAGATTTTAATCTCAATGATGCTTATCTGGTTAAATAAAGGATTTGATTTATTGATTGATTACCCCCTGAATGCAAACATTTTTAATAAAAAATTTGTATAATTCTATTTGGGCTGTGGGGGGTGCTTAACTCATTGGACGCCGGGGATTAGCCTCATCCTGTAGTAGCTACCGCCACCGCTGTAAATGATGTGAGTTGCTCACCTTGTTTGCAGGGCTATAACTATTTAAATATTATAGCTACATATGCAATACTATGGCCCATTGGACATCGAGTATCTATCGTTCAAGATGTGAAAAAGGAATATTTTTTTCATCCATACATTCCTGTGTCATACTGTGGTGAATATAAGTATGGTTTTAGAGCGGTTTAGTGTAATTCCTGGGAGGCCAGTAATAGGCCGCAACGCATATTATACTTATACGCATGAAAGGGGGGGGGGGGTCGTTTCTGATTAATTGATTGTCAATAACAGCATACGCTGATCAGGGCGATGGCTATGAAAACAATGCTCAACCAAGCTGAAATTGACGTTAAATTGCTCTTACCTGTGGCCGGTGAGATTACAAAAAGAATATTCCAATTATTTGATTGCCATCTGCTAGAAAGATCCTATGTCCATTTGGGCCACGACATAACCCCCCACAGCATAATGAATCGGGCGTCCCGAAAACTATTCAATGCGATCGGGTGAAGATATTGATCCACGTTACTAGAAAACTCCGCCTGGATGACTTTCATCGACGCACAGAGGGATACACAGAGTCTCAAATGGAGTGCAACATCGGCTGCATACCACCAGGCGGCGGTATTGTACTTTTGCGATCTCAGAGTCCTTCCATATGGTCACACAGCCTTCCTGGATGATTTATGAATGGAAATAGCTAATAAAAGAAATAACGATCCAATAACGTGGTTGGCGTTATTCGATTGGCGGACAAACACGTATATATATATACGTGGACAGCGCTGATTGAGTTAATGTCTAAAGGAGTCGACTGAAGGCTTCTTGTCCTCTGCGAAAGCATTCAATTTGTCCACTGATGGATACATCTTGATATTTGTCTAGTAGTGTGTTCATTAGACGAGTGAAATCCTTTTTCAGTGCCTCTGTGCCCGTTTTCTCAGGCAGTTAGCCTCACTGGTATGCATGCCATTAGCGTTAGCCACGCTTCTAGGCCTCTTTGCTTTTGGAAAGAATGATACAAAAATTTAAATTATCCTTTTTCTTTTGTATTCGACTAAGAGGTTGGCAGTCAACTACGGCTCCTTTCGATTGATTAGTCGACTATTCGACTAGTCAAGGTCAGCCCTAGCACACACACACACAGACACACACACACACACACACACACACCATTTTGAAGGCTCCAGCTTTAGTCGATTGCTTAATCAGGATCGTGATTCACAGGATTGATCAGACTCACTGATATAATTCTTGTCGTAATCCACAACCATTATTGACCATTATCTGTGTGTGCATGTGTGTGTGTGTGTGTGTTGTGTGTGTAGGTGTGTGTGTGTGTGTGTGTGTGTGTGTGTGTGTGTGTGTGTGTGTGTGTGTGTGTGTGTGTGTGTGTGTGTGTGTGTGTGTGTGTGTGTGTGTGTGTGTGTGCGTGCGTGCGTGCGTGTGTGCGACTGTGCGTGCGTGCGTGCGTGTGTGCGTGCGTGTGTGCGTGTGTGTGTGTGTTGTGTGTGTGTTTGTTTTACATTTCTTTTGTCTGTTTTGTCCCATTGCAATAAGTTGGTTTGTGTTTAAAGTGCCACATACAGTTAACCTGATTGTGTCTTTGTCATCAGGGCACAGTTGAATGTCTGCTCATCATGTGTTCCTCTATGCCGACACACAGTGGGACAGACAGGCTGCAGCTCCAGAGATGATACTGATGGTGGAGCAACACAGACACCATTTTCAACATTGTCCAATAGGATACCAGGTAGTAATCTGTGTATGAGTATGTATGTATTGTATTGTGACGTATATTCACAAAATCAATCACTGAGTATTTATTTACTTTATTATTGTGGGTACATATATTTAAATGTATAAAGAGTAGTGCATTTAAGTGTAGATATGTGTATGTGTATGTATGTATATAATGTATTGTTAGTTAGAATGATGAGATTAAATATGGTTATACTTCTTCCTACTCCTTTTCAGACATGTTAAGTTAATATTGTTTATTTGTTTTAACTATTTCGGTTTGTTGTTGCTGTTTATTAATTTTCTTTTAAATTATTTATGTATTTAAATTGTTCACATGTTTGAAATAAAGATTTAATTCAATGCAATCTGATCCTTCTCTGAACCATATAGACCCTTCAGGGGTTGTCGGACAAGAATTACTGCAACATAATCCATAGTTTTGTGCGTTTTTATGAGTTTTCCCTTATCTTTATATTAGGGTTATGGGCAGGGAGTGTTGTTCCCCTCTGGGCTCGTGACGCCCCTCGAGACATCATGATGATATCGGCATATCGGTCTGTATACAAATTAACTTGACTTAGAGAGATCTAACATTCCAGAGAATGAAGACACTTCGCTTTGATTTCCGACATGGAAAATCCTCCCTATCTGATAGCAGGATCGCTATAATTACAACCCTACTTACCAGGCTGCAGCATCTTGATGAATCACATTACTGATAACATCCTCCCGAGAGGAACGGGGGTTCGTTATCGTGGCAAGTCTCCATTTTTTGTTCGCCGCGCGTTCCTCACACACTGATGGCGAAGGTCGGAGGGGTCACTTTGATTATCAGTACTGTATTGGGATAATTAAACTCATTAAAAGTCAAATCTGTGTGCGGCTGGGTAGCGTCGTAGAGGACTAAGCACTCGCCTACCACCGCAGAGACTCTGGGATTGAATCCAGCTGCCAGCGGTACCTCCGGCTTTGTCAGTTGTCCCTATGAACACAATTGGCAGTGTTCGCGGGTGGAAAGCCGGTGGGGCATAGACCACTGCACTTCCACGTTACATTGAGCTCATGGGAGAGAGAGCGGGGGAAGAAAATGAATGAATGTGGATGAGAGCCTTGAAATTAAGTGGTTGTAGCCACGGCTGTGGGGGGTGCTGGAGACATGATCCAATAGACTTCTATACGCCTGAGTCTCCTGAACACGGAGAGACCAATCCCAAGTCGATCTGCACTTTCTCGGCCGAGCTATAGTCACTTTTCCGCACCTACCTGCATGCGCAGATTGATAAAGAGAGAGCAGACTTGCGGTAAAAATGGGGGAACCGTCATCCCAGCCTTATATGTGCCAAAAAAGTCAGTGTGAGAGCATTTTGAATATAAAAAAAAACGACCAGGGGGTTGTTGAAGATAGATATCCAACTGGTAAAACATGCAACAAAAAGTGACTGCCAGAGGGTCTATCACCAAATATTATCAAAGATTAACAAAGATCACCAATGACCACCAAAGATCACCAAGGTTCACCATCACCAAAGATCACCAATGACCACCAAAGATCACCAAGGTTCACCAAAGATCACCAAGGACCACCATCACCAAAGATCACCAATGACCACCAAAGAACACCAAGGTTCACCAAAGCTCACCAAGGTTCACCAAAGATCACCAAGGTTCACCAAAGATCACCAAAGATCACCAATGACCACCAAAGATGACCAAGGACCACCAAAGATCACCAAGGACCAGAACACCAAGGTTCACCAAAGATCACCAATGACCACCAAAGATCACCAAGGACCACCAAAGATCACCAATGACCACCAAAGATGACCAAGGTTCACCAAAGATCACAAATGACCACCAAAGATCACCAAGGACCACCAAAGATCACCAAGGACCACCAAAGATCACCAAGGACCACCAAAATCACCAAGGACTACCAAAGATCACCAAGGACCACCAAAGATCACAGAGGATGTTTACGTCTTCACACTGTACAAGGCTGACTCAAAGCCAGAGTGAGGGATGGCACCTTGATAATGTCACAGAAAGTATCTCCGCTGTCACAGAAAGCGTGAGGGTGAAAGTAGGAAGTTTAAACGCTCAACCTTTGCGGACGGCGCGTGAGGAGTCGGCACATGTGTGGAGTAGGCACTCACACACACGGTACTCAAAGCATGTTTATTATTATTCATACATATTATTATGAATAATAATAATAATAATATTAAAACACTTTAGTTGTATAGCACCTTTTATACAAGAATTGTTTACAGTATGTCACAACAATGATGTAGACAGAAAATGGACAGGTAATTCCTCCCATCACAGCAACAGATCGTATGCATGGAGGCTAATTGTTCATTCTTTTTTTTTTATCCACTTTTTCTCCCATTTTTCCATATTTTCTCCCATCCCAATTTCGTATCATCCAATTCAACCCTCCCCTGTCACGAACGCTGTTTCTTGCCTCCCACAAGCCGGCTGCAATGTGGACTAAGTCATACATAGCACAAGTCCCCTCCGGTACTTGAGGTAACAGCAGTTGCATCTTTTCACCTGCGCAGCTCGATCTCTCAGTGGCGAGGAGTAACGCGTGGGAGGCTCACGCTGCCCCCGACACTTCCTGATTCTACTGCGCAGGCGCACCAACCGACTTGTAGGAGTCGCTTGTTCACAACGTTCGATCCCCACCCTTCAGTTTTCCCTCCCCGTAATACGGCCAATGTGTATTACTGCGGACGACCAGCCAAACTGAAAAACAATGTGGAGAGCTGGATTCGAACACGCGAATCCTAGCATCTCCACACTGGTGGCGAGTGCCTTGCCCACTACACCACCTAGCCGCCCTGCTAATTGTTAATTCTATGACAGCTTTCTAAAACTTGATTTAAAATATATCGCCTTGCTTACAGTATTGCAAGATATCACAATATATCAAATTGTAACCCCTGTATCATGATACATAACATATCTCCAAATTCCTGCTAATACACAGCAGCCCTAATTATATTAATTTGTAGGTGGTGGGTCTAGCCACTCATTTACATTTACGTGGATCACGGAATAGGCTTTTAACACAATCTGATAACTCTCAATTCCTTATTTAAATTTTTAGATTTTTTTTATCTTTAATAAAGAAAATTACTCCGGTAGGCCTAATGCCTTTACTCTGTATTTAACTCAAACTGTAACTTGTTTCCACATTACTCTACCACAGGTAATCCCTTTATATTTTTCAATAACTTTTTTTTATCAGATTACTCTAACCACAGGTAATCCCTTCACACATTGTTTCCCAGTAACTTTTTTGTATCAGATTACTCTACAGTGTGAAGGTAAATCAGAGGAGTAATGGTTGGATTGACCATGAATTTACCTAATTCACCAACTCATCTCAGAATGCTGCCATATTTCCCCCGGTGTTTATTATCGCAGGGAATATTTCAGTTTTCATTTGCCGGGCATTCCTCTCATATTAATACACAGCTGGACTGACAGGCCTGTCGAGAGTATTTCTCTCCATCTCTCTCTCTCTCTCTCTCTCTCTCTCTCTCTCTCTCTCTCTCTCTCTCTCTCTCTCTCTCTCTCTCTCTCTCTCTCTCTCTCTCTCTCTCACCAGCCCTCTGCGGGGGGAGATAGGGAAACACTTAAGCACTCAGAAACAGGATTAGCTCCTGCCAGACGTTCACACTGTAGCAATCAATGAGAGGGGATTTGGTGCTGTGCTGTAGGGACCGCCATCGGGGATGGTGTGTGTGTGTGTGTGTGTGTGTGTGTGTGTGTGTGTGTGTGTGTGTGTGTGTGTGTGTGTGTGTGTGTGTGTGTGTGTGTGTGTGTGTGTGTGTGTGTGTGTGTGTGTGTGTGTGTGTGTGTGTGTGTGTGTGTGTGTGTGTGTGTGTGTGTGTGTGTGTGTGTGTGTGTGTGTGTGTGTGTGTGTGTGTGTGTGTGTGTGTGTGTGCGTGCATGCGTGCGTGTGCAGGAATGGGGGTAAACTATGGTTAGGAGGGGTAGAGGTGTGTTTTATGTTGGGGGTAGGGGGGCTGTGTGTGTTTGGGTGAGTGACTGATTGAGAAAGAGAGAGAGAAAGAGATGCATGTGTGTGTAATTATTATGTGTGTGTGTGTGTGTGTGTGTGTGTGTGTGTGTGTGTGTGTGTGTGTGTGTGTGTGTGTGTGTGTGTGTGTGTGTGTGTGTGTGTGTGTGTGTGTGTGTGTGTGTGTGTGTGTGTGTGTGTGTGTCTGTGTCTGTGATGTCCTGTATGTCAATATGAAGGACGCTACTGTAGCATAGTAATACATGCCTTCATCTCCTCCCACCTCGACTATTGCAACTCCCTCCTCACTGGCATCACCTCCCGCTCCCTCCATAAACTGCAGATGGTCCAAAACTCAGCCGCCCGCCTCCTCACTAACACCCGGGCCCGTGAACACATCACTCCTGTCCTCCACTCTCTCCACTGGCTCCCGATCAAGGAACGCATCAACTTCAAAACACTACTCCTCACCTTCAAAGCCCTCCATAACACACCCCCCCCCCCCCCCCCCCCCCCCTGACTGATCTCCTTCTTCCTTACCGGACCCACCCGTTCCCTCCGGTCCTCCTCCACTGCTTCCCTCACTGTCCCGTCATCCAAGCTCAAAAGCATTGGTGATCGGGCCTTCTCACGCACTGCACCTCGACTCTGGAACTCCCTCCCTTAGACCATCAGAGACTCCCCCACACTCTCCACCTTCAAATCCCGACTCAAAATCCACCTGTTCTCCCTAGCCTTCAACCTTCCCCAACCTTAACCCCCCCCCCCCTCCAACCTGTTTTGATCTTTGTTACTGTGGCTTTATGTTTTGTGTATCATGCTGTTTCCCCTGTTTCCCCCGTGGTCTTATGTTCCTTTTGTTTCTTTGTTTTGTTCTTTTGTTTCCCCGCCTAATGTCAGCGACTTCGGGTTCTTGAGAAGCGCTTTACAAATAAAATTAATTATTATTAGCGTAGCGTTGGTATATTCATACTAAGTTAGCTAGTGTAGAGAGCTGGTATATCCATAGCCTACTAGTTAGATAGGGTAGAGCTAGTATATCCATACTAAGCTAGCTAGTGTAGAGCTGGTATATCCATACTAAGCTAGCTAGTGTAGAGTTGGTATATCCATACTAAGCTAGCTAGTGTAGAGTTGGTATATCCATACTAAGTTAGCTAGTGTAGAGCTGGTATATCCATACTAAGTTAGCTAGTGTAGAGCTGGTATATCCATACTAAGCTAGCTAGTGTAGAGTTGGTATATCCATACTAAGTTAGCTAGTGTAGAGCTGGTATATCCATATGGGGTTAACTGGCATAGCACAGGTATAACCATAAGATTAGCTAGCATAGCACTGGGTATATACTGTACCTCTACACTCCCCTTTACACCCAGGCCTGTGTCCTGAGCACCCTCCTATACTCCCTGTACACCCAGGCCTGTGTCCTGAGCACCCTCCTATACTCCCTGTACACCCAGGGCTGTGTCCTGAGCACCCTCCTATACTCCCGAGCACCCTCCTTTACTCCCTGTACACCCAGGGTTGTGTCCTGAGCACCCTCTTCTACTCCCTGTACACCCAGGGCTGTGTCCTGAGCACCCTCCTATACTGCCTGTACACCCAGGGCTGTGTCCTGAGCACCCTCCTATACTCCCTGTACACACAGGGCTGTGTCCTGAACACCCTCCTATACTCCCTGTACACACAGGGCTGTGTCCTGAACACCCTCCTATACTCCCTGTACACACAGGGCTGTGTCCTGAACACCCTCCTATACTCCCTGTACACCCAGGCCTGTGTCCTGAGCACCCTCCTATACTCCCTGTGTACATCCAGGCCTGTGTCCTGAGCACCCTCCTCTACTCCCTGTGTACATCCAGGCCTGTGTCCTGAGCACCCTCCTATACTCCCTGTGTACATCCAGGCCTGTGTCCTGAGCACCCTCCTATACTGCCTGTAAACATACAACTGTGTAGCCATGCACAGCTCCAACCTGGTGATTAAGTTTGCTGATGACACAACAGTGATAGGCCTAATCACCAACAATGACCAAACGGCCTACAGAAGTGAAGCTGACAACCTGCCACAGTGGTGCCATGTGAATAACCTCTCTCTCAACGTTGACAAGACCAATGAGCAATGGGTCTGCTGTAGAGAGAGTCAGCAGCTTCAAGTTCCTCTGTGTTCACATCACAGAGGACCTCGCCTGCGACAAGCTCACTGGACAGGTGGTGAAGAAAGCACAGCAACACCTCTTTCACCTCAGACTGCTGACGAAATTCAGCATGAGGCCCCAGATCCTACAGGGGTACAACCGAGAGCATCCTGACAGGATGCATCGCTGCCTGGTATGGAAACTGCTCTGTCCTCAATCACAATCAAATCAAATCAAATCAAAATCAAATCAAATTTATTTATAGGGCCCGACAACACACGTTAATGTCCCCATGGGCCGTACAGGTCTTCTTTAAACAAGTCAAGAAGAAAACATAACAATAAGTCAAGAACAGAACAAGAACACCATAAGGTCCAAACATTTTTAGATGAATGCAAATAAATGAAAGAATGCAAGCACTCCCAGACATACCCCACGCGAAGGTAAGGAAAAACTCACTAAAACCTAACAATAGGGAAAAAATGCGCTATAGACGGTTGTTTGAACAGCCCAGAGTATCAGTGGATGTGAGCTTCTCTCCATCCAGTACATATACAACAGATGGTGTGTTAGCAAAGCCTGCAGGATTATCAAAGATCCCGACCACCCCAACCACAAACAGCTGATGCCGTCTGGTAAATGGATGTTTTTTCCCCCCAAGTTGAAGTTGAAGTTGCTACGTTATCATTGTTTCATCTGCTACTTTGTACACACTACATATGGACTGTATATTGTAATTTAGTGATATTTGTACCTGCTTTGCCCATGTGCTGTGTTGTTATGTTCTAGTCTAGAGCTGACCAATCATTGTTCTGTTGCCACTTTGCAGACATTACACCCACAATGTGATTATTGTCATTTAATATTGGAAATTAGTGTATTGGAAATTAGTTTTAATGCTATTTCTATTGCATATGTTCACTTGTTTATGCTGTACTGTATGAAATATATGACAAATAAACAAATCTGAATCTGAGTTCAGGTTAGCTAGCATAGCGCTATTATACAGGGTTAGCTATCATATAGTATCTATCTATGTCGTCCTCGGACGGGCCCTCCATCGGTGCTTCCAGTCATCCCGATCCTCCATGCATCTGGCTAGCTCGCCGGTGCATTCTGTTCCCGCATCTCTCCTGAGTACGTCCACGTAGGTTAATGTGGGACGTCCTCGTGATCGATGCCCGTGTGTTGGTTCCCACAGCACAAGTTTGCTGGTTGGCATCTCATGATGTCTCTGGCAGTGACCTGCCAGCCTCATTCTCCTGACTGCCACTTTCTCGCTCACCCTTAGCACCCCCCCATACAAGTTTGCATTAGTGACATGCTCATCCCTGTTGATGTTGAGCACCACACGCATCATTCTGGTGTAGCACCCATCCAAGGACTTCTGCAGGGTGGGCTTCAAGGTCCAGCATTTACTGCCATACAAAAGGACAGACTGAAAGAAGTTGAGCTTGATTTGACGGGGGAGGTTGGATTTCCACACACTGGTCATGCCATTCAGAGCCCTCCACGCAAGCGCCTTCCTCACTTTAAGGTCTTGCTCGGACGAGTTGACCCACGAGCCCAGGTATTTGAAATCACAGACTTCCTTTAGAGCAGAGCCTCCTGTTGTCCTTAGAGGTGGATGATCCGGGAGGATGTTATACATTATGACCTCGGTTTTCTTGGCATTTAGCCTAAGGCCAACATTGGCGCACTCCGTCTCCACTCTGCACAGGAGTTCCTGTGCCTGCTCCACGTGGTCAGAGAGCAGGCTGATGTCGTCCGCGTAGTCAAGGTCTGTTAGGACTATGGCGGGGTGTCGTCTCTATCTCCTTGGGGTTATTGTGAGACCAAGTTCCTGCTCCCGTCCATTGATGGCCTTCCTGAGCGCATAGTCGAGGACTATGACGAAAAGGAAGGGGGCAAGGGTGTCCCCTTGCATCACTCCAGCCAGGATGTCAAATTCTTCACTGTTGCCGTCTGGGGTTACCACCTTGGCCCTTGTACCCGTGTGCATGGTCCCTATGGCCCGGAGTAGATTGGGAGGGACTCCGTAGGCCTTGAGTATCCTCATCATCACGGCTCTGTGTATCGAGTCAAGTAGCTCTGGTATATCCATACAAGGTTAGCTAGGGTGGCACTGGTATACAAGGTTAGCTAGCCTAGCAGCAACCTGGCATACAGTACAGTAGCTAGCATACTGCTGGTATATCCATACAGGACACACTAAAATCCAGGCATATTATAGTTAGGGTTAAGGTGAGCGGTGGGTTTATACACGAGATGCCTGACTTTTAGGAAGTCATATATCAATACTGTGTAGTGTAGCATTGGTATATGTACATATATATTAGATAATATTCAAATGTATTGTCATTATATAACACATACAGTACAACCTAAATAAGTTTGGCAAATGTAAATGCAAATGTAACCCTACTTATATATATAATATATTCTAAGAAGGGAGATCCCCCCTTGAATTGGCCCTTCTAATTAAGGTTTCTCTCCTCCACATTGCCTGTGGTGCATTTTTTCCTATTGCTAGGTTTTAGTGAGTTTTTCCTTACCTTCGCGTGGGGTATGTCTGGGAGTGTTTGCATTGCATAAATGTATTTTGCATTTATTTTAAATTTGTTGGACCTTATGGTGATCTTGTTTGGTTTCTTTTTTTTTTTTTTTTTTTTTAATTAATAGTTTGAAACACAAAACAGCTCAACATAAATACAGTACCATACAGACAAAACTAAACTCACAAACAATAAACAATACAATACAGTACAATACAGACAAAACAAAACTCACAAACGGTACAATACAGACAAAACATACTAACAAAATGGGGGGGGGGGTGGGGGGGGTGCAGATCAAACACTCCTGCTTTCAGTCATAAGTATTCTCCAAATATGTCCTTATATAGATCCAGGGACCGTCCTCTCCATGGTCATGTTCAGTGAGCGTTGAGGCTGCTCGTTCCATTGTCAATAGGTCCATGAAATCCCTCATCCAGGTGTCCATACAGAAACAATTTGGCTTTTGGATCTTCCAGTTCATCATGATAGTACGCTTAACTGACATATGTGCTAGTGTAATGATGCGTTGCGTAAGTGCTGATTGTATACCAACTACCCCTATGCCCAAGAGGCAGACTTTTGGACATAAGGGTATCTTAACACTGAGAATAGAGGATAGAGGACTTGTTTGGTTTCTTGACTTATTGTGATGTTTCTTCTTGACTTGTTTAAAGAAGATGTGTCCGGCCCGCGTGTATCACTTCCGCAACGGATTTGATTTTCACTTCGCCTTTCACATCGCTGCTGTTTAATAATATTGTCGCGTTGGCGAAAGCAGGATGAGAGAGCGTAGATTTCAGTGTGTATCATTTAATCATTTATCATTTAACATTTGAAAGGCATACATTGTTGTCATACAGACCACTGCTGCCCAGACTGCTGCCCAGACCACTGCTGCCCAGACCTGGAATATATAACCATCAAGTGTCGTCCTTTCTTCCTCCCGAGGGAGTTAACGGCGATCGTCCTGATCCACCGCAAGCCAGTAACAACGTCACGCTCTCCAGACTCCACGACGAGGTAAATAGAATACAAGCGGCGAACGTTAACGCCGCCATTTTAGTGCTGGGTGATTTCAATAGCGCCAATCTGAGAAAGGTATTACCTGACTTCTATCAGCATGTGACTTGCAACACCAGAGGCGGTAACATCCTAGATCACTGTTACACGCAATTTAAGGGTGGCTACAAGGCTCATTCTGATAGTGGCTTTGGTAAATCAGATCACGCGTCCATTTTCCTTTCACCAAAGTACAAACAGAGAATCAAAAGCACTCCTGTAGTCTCGCGAGAGGTGCAGAAATGGGATTTGATGTCAGAGGAGACGCTCCAGGCTGCGTTTGACTGCACAGACTGGAACGTGTTCCGCGACACAGATAACATTAATGTCTACACGGAGACAGTGCTGGACTATGTTTGTACTTTGGTGGAAGAAACAATCCCCACTACCAAAATGAGAGTTTACCCAAATCAAAAACCCTGGGTAGACAAATCCGTCCGTGAAGCTCTGAGAGAGCGCACCAAAGCATACAACGACGGCCTAGTGGCAGGCAACATGAATGACCACAAGGTGGCGCAATACAACGTAAGGAGGACAGTGACAGAGGCCAAACGGCGCTACAGGGATAAAATTGAACTCCAGTTTGAACAAGCTGACTCTAGAGCTATGTGGCAGGGGCTCAAAACGATGACAGACTACAAAGGCGCCTCCCTCAAACTGAACAGTGACATCTCCTTAGCAAATGACCTCAATACCTTCTATGCGAGGTTTGATGCTGGTAATAACAACACCAGCCCACAAGCCACGGCAATGGGGGGGGGGGGGTCTGCTGCTGATGGAGACTCAGTGTTCAGGGTAACAGAGCATGAGGTGAGGCGGACCTTTAAAAAAGTGAATATCAGGAAGGCAGCAGGTCCGGACGGCATCCCCGGCCGCGTCCTAAAAGTCTGTGCCGACCAACTAGCCCCGGTATTCACTGACATATTTAACCTGTCCTTAGAACAGGCTGTCATCCCCACCTGCCTGAAGAAGTCCACTATTATCCCTGTACCCAAAAAATCCAAGCCTGCTTGCCTCAACGACTACCACCCTGTAGCTCTCACCTCCATAGCCATGAAGTGCTTTGAGAAGCTAGTAAAGGGCTACATCTGCTCCTCCCTCCCCATCAACATGGACCCCCTGCAATTTGCATACCGCCCCAACAGGTCCACGGAGGACGCCATAGCACATGTGCTGCACACAGCAGCATCACACCTGGACAAGAGGCAGGGGAACTATGTGAGAATGCTATTCATCGACTACAGCTCGGCATTCAATACCATAGTCCCCTCCATACTCATAGCCAAGCTCAGGGACCTGGGCTTGAACTATGACCTCTGCCAGTGGGTCTTGGACTTCCTGACTGGCAGACCCCAGGTGGTGAGAGCAGGCAACTGCACCTCCTCATCCATCACCCTCAACATAGGGCTGTGTTCTGAGTCCCCTCCTCTACTCCCTGTACACACACGACTGTGTGGCTCAGCGGAGTAGCAATACAATCATCAAATTTGCTGACGACACAGTGGTGGTGGGCCTGATCTCTGCCAACGACGAGAGGGCCTACCTGGAAGAGGTCAAGGTCCTGGCGGGATGGTGCCAGGAAAACAGCCTCTCCCTGAACGTCAGCAAAACAAAGGAGATGATTGTGGACTTCAGGAGGTCGGGGGTCAAGGACTACAGCCCCCTCAGCATCGACGGGGCACCGGTTGAGAGAGTCAACAGCTTTAAGTACCTCGGAGCCTACATATCCGAGGACTTGACATGGACCACACACATTGACAGTGTTGTGAAGAAGGCACGACAACGCCTCTACTTCCTCAGGCGCCTAAGGAAGTTCCAAGTCAGTCAGAAGATCCTTAAGAACTTCTACTCATGTACAATAGAGAGCATCTTGACTGGCAACATCACCTCCTGGTTTGGGAATAGCACTGCACAAGACCGAAGCAGACTACAAAGAGTGACACGTTCAGCCGAACGCACAATTGGAGGGGGGCTCCCCACCCTCCAGAACATTTACAACAAGCGTTGCAAGGGCAAGGCTAAGAGAATCATTAAAGACTCCAGTCACCCGAACAACTGCCTCTTTGAACTGCTGCGGTCAGGCAAGCGATACCGGAGTCTCAAGGCGAGCACAGAAAGACTCAGAAGAAGCTTCTATCCCCAGGCCATCAGACTGCTAAACGAACAATGAACACTACACAACAACAACCACCAAACGCACATAGCACACACATCCACACGCACACACTCACTTTAAACAGACACACTGTAGCACCCACTCCACACACTTTATAGCACACACCCACTTTAAACAAACACACTGTAGCACCCACTCCCCACACTTTATATTTATTGATGAAGGATTGCACTACAACTCGTACACCTTACTGTAAATTGTACCTCATCCCATTTCTGCTTTGCACTATATAGTACTGTACATTAGTACACTGCATAGTATTGTATATTATATGGTAACTCAGGACATTGTACATATGTCTATACCGAACACTGTGACCTCATTTTCTTCTTCTAAATTACATGCTATACTATGTTATTTGATACTATCTTGTTTAGCACAGTCTCTGGAGCGTAACAGTAAGAAGCATTTTGTATGAAAGTATTCTGTACTTCTGTATGACAACTATTAAAGAAACTTGAAAACTTGAAGTACAGAATACTTTTATCCAAAATGCTTCTTACTGTTACTGTTAGAGACTGTGCGTAGACAAGATGAGGTACAATTTACAGTAAGGTGTACGAGTTGCAGTGCAAATGCTTCTTACTGTTGCGCTCCAGAGACTGTTACTGTACCATACAATATACAATATACTATGCAATGTACTAATATACAATACGCTATAGTGCAAAGCAGAAATGGGATGAGGTACAATTTACAGTAAGGTGTACGAGTTGCAGTGCAAATGCTTCTTACTGGCGCGCTCCAGAGACTGTTACTGATAGCGTATTGTATATTAGTACATTGCATAGTATATTGTATATTGTATGGTACAGTAACAGTCTCTGGAGCGCAACAGTAAGAAGCATTTGCACTGCAACTCGTACACCTTACTGTAAATTGTACCTCATCTTGTCTAGAACAGTCTCTAACAGTAACAGTAAGAAGCATTTTGGATAAAAGTATTCTGTACTTCTGTATGACAACAATGTATGCCTTTCAAATGTTAAATGATAAATGATTAAATGATACACACTGAAATCTACGCTCTCTCATCCTGCTTTCGCCAACGCGACAATATTATTAAACAGCAGCGATGTGAAAGGGGAAGTCTCTAACAGTAACAGTAAGAAGCATTTTGGATAAAAGTATTCTGTACTTCTGTATGACAACAATGTATGCCTTTCAAATGTTAAATGATAAATGATTAAATGATACACACTGAAATCTACGCTCTCTCATCCTGCTTTCGCCAACGCGACAATATTATTAAACAGCAGCGATGTGAAAGGCGAAGTGAACTCCAGCAGCAGCGCGCTTGCCGCTGCGGCTGCCGCGGGGGCCGTGCCACCGCATGTCACGTGGCCGTTGCGGCCAATCAGGCCAACCCCGGAAATCAAATCCGTTGCGGAAGTGATACACGCATCCGGCCCATGGGGACATTAACGTGTGTTGTCGGGCCTTACAAATAAATTTGATTTGATTTGATTTATAGCAATATACAATGTACAGGTGATTAAACTGGGTATAAAATAAATACTACTGAGTAATACTGCTAATCATATGTATGTAGGCTACAGTGTTATAATATTATCATGTACAGTGATAAAGGTATAAAGACACTATGGTAGTAAGTCATACTGGCCAGCGGTATAACTAGTAAGAGTAGGTAAGGGATATGTACAGATATAGATATAGTACCTACAGGTATGTAAAACAGATTATATGCAGGTATATCCAGACAGATGTAGATACATATATAATATATATATATATATATATATATATATATATATATATATATATATATATATATATATATATATATATATATATATATATATATATATATATATATATACACACAGTAAATATCAATATAGGTAGTATATACAGCATTATTGTGCATGCTATCATACAAAGTTATATTGGTAGACTATTTGAGGTACAGTAGATATGATGCAAATACATAATGATGTTAGCTAGCATATATCTATACAGAATTAGCCAGCGTAGCGCTGTGTTCTAACAAAACAGAGAGCAAAGTGATGGTCTGCTATGCTCACTGCTCAGCACGCTCCACTGTCAGCTGCTTCCCCAGGACTCCATCTCTGTGTCCCGGCTTAAGGCTACGGTTGTGGTTTGTTAGGTACGCAGCTTTGCAGCCGCCGCTTGGTCGTCCAAATAATAAACTGAATCACTCAGTTTCAGCTCTCATTGGAGCTACAGTGCTTAAAGATCCACTCAGAGAGACGCCTACACCCACACGACCCATCTGGTTACTGCTGTCTGACAGCTGTGCACTGCTCACTCTCTCTGTTTATCAACCACAACGGTGCAATTGATGACACGCCACATCCAATTCTACTTCTAGAGTCGTGAATGGTCTCTTAAATCGGTGTTTGTATTTTACTTGTGAAGAAAGTTTTTCAAAATCTCCTGGTTTGGATTCTCTCCTTTACCGGAGACTGTGAGTTCTGCCTCTAATGTGTGTTCTGCCCTAATGTGAGTTCTGCCCCTAATGTGAGTTCTGCCCTAATGTGAGTTCTGCCCCTAATGTGAGTTCTGCCTCTAATGTGAGTTCTGCCCCTAATGTGAGTTCTGCCTCTAATGTGAGTTCTGCCCTAATGTGAGTTCTGCCTCTAATGTGAGTTCTGCCTCTAATGTGTGTTCTGCCCTAATGTGAGTTCTGCCCATAATGTGAGTTCTGCCTCTAATGTGAGTTCTGCCTCTAATGTGAGTTCTGCCCCTAATGTGAGTTCTGCTCTAATGTGAGTTCTGCCCTAATGTGAGTTCTGCCCCTAATGTGAGTTCTGCTCTAATAATAATAATAATGGCTTGGATTTATATAGCGCTCTTCATGACACCCAGAGCGCTTCACAGAGTCCATTATTCGTTCATACACAGTCATACCGGTGGTGGTAAGCTACAATTGCAGCCAGAGCTGCCCTGAGGCAGACTCACGGAAGCGTGGCGAATAATCATCGCCTACGGCCCCTCCGACCACCCCCAACATTCATTCACATGCATACACATTCATACGAGGCAAGTAGGTTAAGTGTCTTGCCCAAGGACACAACGGTGATGGGATGGACATGGGCTTGAGCGGGATTCGAACCACCAACCTTTCGATCATTGGACGACCCGCTCTACCCCTGAGCCAAAGCCGCCCCACTTTGCTCTAATGTGAGTTCTGCCCTAATGTGAGTTCTGCCTCTAATGTGAGTTCTGCTCTAATGTGAGTTCTGCCCCTAATGGGAGTTCTGCTCTAATGTGAGTTCTGCTCTAATGTGTGTTCTACTCTAATGTGAGTTCTGCTCTAATGTGTGTTCTGCTCTAATGTGAGTTCTGCCCTAATGTGTGTTCTGCTCTAATGTGAGTTCTGCTCTAATGTGAGTTCTGCTCTAATGTGAGTTCTGCCCTAATGTAAGTTCTGCCCTAATGTGAGTTCTGCCCTAATGTGAGTTCTGCTCTAATGTGAGTTCTGCTCTAATGTGAGTTCTGCCCTAATGTGAGTTCTGCCCCTAATGTGAGTTCTGCCCTAATGTGAGTTCTGCCCTAATGTGAGTTCTGCTCTAATGTGAGTTCTGCCCCTAATGTGAGTTCTGCCCTAATGTGAGTTCTGCCCTAATGTGAGTTCTGCCCCTAATGTGAGTTCTGCCCTAATGTGAGTTCTGCCCTAATGTGAGTTCTGCCCTAATGTGAGTTCTGCCCTAATGTGAGTTCTGCCCCTAATGTGAGTTCTGCCCTAATGTGAGTTCTGCCCTAATGTGAGTTCTGCTCTAATGTGAGTTCTGCCCCTAATGTGAGTTCTGCCCTAATGTGAGTTCTGCCCTAATGTGAGTTATGCCCTAATGTGAGTTCTGCCTCTAATGTGAGTTCTGCCCCTAATGTGAGTTCTGCCTCTAATGTGAGTTCTGCCTCTAATGTGAGTTCTGCCCTAATGTGAGTTCTGCTCTAATGTGAGTTCTGCCTCTAATGTGAGTTCTGCCCCTAATGTACATTCGTCCCCTATACTTTAAACCAGCCATCTCTTTGGGCCAAATAGCAAACATTCAAATGACTTCCCCTGTAAACACAACATTGTAACGATAGCTAACACATCTTTGTAACTATAGTTGTAACTATACGGACAATTGAACATGCAGCCATCGCATACATGCCAACATGAAATAGGCTACTTAACCTACAAACATAAACTGTTCTGACAGCACAATTTCCATGTAACTAAGAGAATGTTTTCACCTCCAATATGAGACTGACTGGGCCATGTTGTAAAAGTGTTGCTGATCTGATTACAGGAGTCCAGGGCCCTCATGCATCAACGTGGACTTTGAACTTGACCTACTTCCACACGTAAGCACGGAATGTAGAACTAGCGTACGCACAGGGAAGTCGGCATTCATCACACGTGCGTACGCAGGCTCTATGGTCCTCCGTGTTGATGAATACCACTTTGTTCTACCGTCAATGCTCGTGCATGATTATCCATATATGGTCATGAAAATGAGGAAACACCCCCCATGGGATGTGAAATAATGGACCGACCCGAGCGGGACTCCGAGAAACTCCACGGAGAATTCACTGCTGTCGAACCAAGAAGACACTATCGCGTATTATGATTTATGGGATAAATAAAAGGCGGACTTGTAAACGGTGATGTCAGATATCAACGGCTCCCTAAGACCATTGCTGCAATTCTGCCTGGACAGCTCAAAATACTAATAAAGACCGTTCGTTGACCACTGTTTGGCGTTGGTTGTGTGTCATTATAACCGTGCTTGTAATATGAATGCCTTTATTAGTTGTGTTCGATTGGCTATATGATTTTTAGATGCATCTATTTTGTTGTCGGCTAATAAAGACCGCGCTGGAATATGACTGCCTTTTCCCGTGTTGTTTGATTAATACCCCATGGATTAAAGTTCTCCTCAATTTTATTCCAAATCGCGATGGATCTCCCGTCAATTTTCTACCTGCTGCATATGATTTCTAGAGGCATACTACAATCTATTTTGACGTCAGTATTGGGTGGCCTATATAAACAATATAATACGAGAGCATATACAAGAACAATGAATCTCACTGCATGTATGATAGCCTGCCTTTCAATACATGAACTTGAATCCCATCATATACATAGTCTGTCCACTATAGTGTCATTGCAATGCGTTTTCTATTCTTTCTTATACAGTAAAAAGGGGGAAGAACACTATATTAATATGACTTGTATTCTGCTTACAGCTTCGAAGTTCCACTTGTTTCGTTTAACGTAAAGCCTTTTAAATATAATCAAAACGTTCCCGTGTTTCTGCGGTCTGCGCAGAATAATAACGAGTTGAGCTTTATGATTTATGATGAATTGAAAATGGGGGACCCTGATGTAAACAAGACGAAAGTTGGTCTGCATCCCCAATTAACAATTGTATGTACTGAGCTGTACTGTACTGTACCCATTCTGCAATCTGTTAATAAACTTTTCAATCAATCAATCAATCAAGCTACGCGGAGCGCAGTCAGTCAGTAGCCTACACCCCGTATATTCCGATAACGCTATATAAACCATGCTGCATTCATTCTGAGAGAAAGATCTATTATTCCAAATGCTATTTATAGGGTTTTGACCATAATTACACTACTGTTGCTATTTTACAATGAACTATAATGAACTACGGTTCGTACAGAACGTGCCAGTGTTATTATGCACAGAAGCTCATTTCCTTGTTGTAATAATATATTCTACCACTGGGCGCTAGGTACGCCAGGTCTGAAATGTGCGTAGATGTACGCACAAAGTCAAGTTCAAGTTGAAGTTGATGAATCCCACTCTTTGCTTAGAAATGATCGTACGCACAGGGTAAGCACAGATCTGTGCGTAGAACACGTTGATGCATGAGGGCCCAGGTGAGGCTCAGGCTTTGTGTTTACCATCATTATTGATCACACTGGAAAATGACGGAAATTCATTCAAATAAAATATTTGTCGTTTACCGATTTTTTTCAGAACTGTCAAGGTTTTGACCGGTGCAGACAGGTGGACAGACAGAAGGAACCACAGGAGTGTTTACTAAACGGCCTCCAGGGCCTCATGCTGTGTGGGTGTAATAATCTCTATAGTCATGCCTCTTATAGGCCTTTCACACCGGCCGGGCTCCAAGCCGGAGCCGGTTCCCGAACGTAATCTCGAACCGGCCGGCGCGTTCACGCCGGGAATAATTGGTTCGGAACATGAAAAATCGGTGCTCAGTGTTTTCTTAGAGGGCCGAACTAAAGCCTCCGTCATGTTCCGAACCAATTATTCCCGGTGTGAACGCGCCGG
Source organism: Notolepis coatsorum (assembly GCF_963971535.1). Lineage (NCBI taxonomy): Eukaryota > Metazoa > Chordata > Actinopteri > Aulopiformes > Paralepididae > Notolepis > Notolepis coatsorum. The sequence continues at coordinate 86,933,789 of NC_140166.1, forward strand.
CCGGTTCGAGATTACGTTTGGGAACCGGCTTCTGGCCGGTGTGAACGGCCCATCAGAGGAGTTAACCATACATGTTTTTATTATTGGGACTAAAATTAACCCAGACTTCCTTTCATTCTATCTATAGAGTCCATGCCTCAATGTTTCTTTTTATTTTTAAGGCAGAATTTGATATCATTAGTAATGCAGGATTTCCCACAGGGCTCTATGGGTTTATCAAGGCACAACACCTTGACAAGAGAACCCCAGCACTTTGAATAAGAAACCCTGACAAACCCCAAAGGATTGTTAGAGAATATTTGTTTTCCAAATGATGGGCTTATATGTTAGATGTTAGAGCTATCTCAAACTGAATTATGACCTTGTGTTGGTTTATGCTTTATGCTAAATAAAAAGAAAACTGCAAACAAAGCACAATAGAAAAGAATAGAATGGAATTATCTTCATTGCCAAGTATATTTTTACATGTACCAGGAATTTGCATTTAACCATCCCTTCGCATCACAGCCTCACATGGCTGAGCCATGTTCCAACATGAATCAAGTATAGAAATATACTACGCAGATTTTAGTCTTTGATGAATCAAGCTTTTGCCTGCATTTAAAGATGTGGACTAACACTTGCAACACTTTTGTCTCGTGGCCCCATTTGTCTGACGCTTCCCGGCTCACTTGGGAGCGGGCGGCTGGGCCAGAACTCCAACCACGGGGCTCTGTGAGTAAGTTAATGGTACTGCATCAACTACACTACTAGCAAGTATTCCATACAACCTAATGTCCAAAGATTCAAACTATCCCTTTAACTCAGTAAACTGTACTAGTGGTTTAACTCTCTCAGGAAACTGTACCAGTGGTTTAACTCTCTCAGGAAACTGTACCAGTGGTTTAACTCACTCAGGAAACTGTACCAGTGGTTTAACCCTATCAGGAAACTATACAAGTGGTTTAACCGTATCAGGAAACTATACCAGTGGTTTAACTATCTCAGGAAACTATACCAGTGGTTTAACTATCTCAGGAAACTGTACCAGTGGTTTAACTCTCTCAGGAAACTATATCAGTGGATTAACTCTCTCAGTATACTCTGTACCAGCTAAGACAGACCCCCTTCCCCATCAGCAGTGGCACCTTGACTAGGACATTTACTGCAGGACGCCCTGTAACGCTTATGTAAGTCAATGGACCTAAAAAAAAACACTGTGCTGAAAATAATCTCTAATGGAGAGAAATGGATTATATCTCAATCACTGTTGTACTCTGAGCCCAGGCTAATGGGCTACATCTAATGTAAATCTATACTCTTCAGTGAAAGTAATGGGACGGGACTGGTCCTCTAAGCCCTGTGAAGCAGTACTGGCAGTAAAAATGCCGTATGGGTGCATGTCTGATAGGTGAGAATCATCTATTGGGATGTTGTGGGTCTACCTGGAAGTCTCACTGTCTTTGTGGTGGAGCTGTACACAGGACTTTAACGTTCAACCCCCTGGACACAAGTTTGGGCGTGTATACATTCATGCAAAAGAATATGAATACTAATGTAGGATTAATGGCCAGGTCACATGGAACTTCACTACCTGAACGGGTTTCCAATCTTTAGACTGTGCAGCACTGATGCATTTACTGAGAGCCGCTCAGTGTCACCATGTGACAATACACACGTGATAAGCAGACTTTTATAAGCACTTAATAGACACAAAATAGTCAACAGAATACACGTGGGATGTGATCATGTGAATCGTGACTGTCTTTTTTCCCTACCGGAAGCCCAGGCGATGGAACTGCTGGCTGCCCAGCTTGGAGAGGCTCTTCCTGGCCGCGTCCTCCAGGTTATTGGAGCCCTCGTCGTTCACCACCATGGCCAGGATCTGACCGGGCTCCACGGTGTCCAGGTACTGGGCCAGCCGGCGGCTCTCGTCCTTACTGCGGTACGTGTCGAACCTGGGGAACGACACGAGCACATTGTATCAAGCTAAGCAGCTCTTGGATCGGCAATGTCTGTCACTCACAGTTGGCCAATCTGCCCCCTAGTGGCGGCTCACGTGCATGGCACTTTCAGAAAGACAAGCGCAATCCATGTAACGTCACGGTGACCAATCGCAGCCACTCTTATTGTCTGGGACCAAATACGGCCACGCCCCATTCCCAGTAAAAAATGGGAATCTCTAGAATGGGTTTCGGGGCAACGCTGTATACAGAAGTGACGATAGACAACACTTTCTGTTGTCAGTAGAAGGCAGCATTGGTTTAAAATTAAAAGGTGAAAATGTTGAAAACTACATGAATACATTTCCCAAGATCCTTAGCACAGGTCACGGGTCACTGGGATGCGTCTATTCTTCGCCGTGATCTGAACAGCGGTAAACTATTACTGCGACCTCGGTATAGCGACCGCGAATGGTAAACTAATTATCTTAACAAAAGTGCGCTGGTAGCGTTACATATGTTGTCTAAAGGGGGACATATGGTACAATTTAAGATTTTAATGATAATCGGCATATAAAGGACAACATAAAGCATCGTTCATTTGTAAGAAACCTCAATGAAAACGGTAATATTCGCTATTGTTATGAAAATGTGCTAGAAAACTATAAAAATGTGGACGCATTTGGTCTACGTTCCGTTAAATGGTAAATGGTGCATTTATATGAAGCTTTAATCCAAAGCGCTTCACAATTGTGTTCCTCACATTCACCCATTCACTCACCGACGGCAGAGGCGACCATACAAGGTGCCAACCTGCTCATCGGAAGCAATTAGGGGTTTTGCTCAAGTGTCTTGCTCAAGGACACTTCGACGCGCTGCCCGAGAGGAGCAGAAATCGAACCGGGAACCTTCCGTTAACCAGACAACCACTCTACCTCCTGAGCCACTGTCACCCCATGTGAGCTACACTGCCCTGCAGAAGCACCGCAGTGACCACGCAAACAGTGAAACTGAGAAAAATGGCTTTAAGTTCTTTGACTATCCACTGATTTTGTAGTTACTGCAATTCTTGTAGCTACTGAAACCCCTTTTCTCTAAAATAGAGCATGATTGAACTTGTCACAAGATAAAACAGATATTGAGAAGTAAAATTTCACTCATAACTAGGGTTGGGTACCGAACTCTGTACTTTTAAGGGTACCGACTGAATTACATCGGTACTACCGAGTACCGATTCACGCTGGATCAATCGGTACCAAGTTTCGTTACCTTTACATAATGTGACCAGGCACAGATAATAGGGTCTTGTTAAGCAAGCTTCAAATTGTTTACAAATAACAAAATGTTCTAAATAAATAACAATGTTGAAGTTGAGAAGTTTGGACTTATTTTTTACAACTGAAATAAAATGTTTGTTATTACAGAGAGAGTTCAGTATTGAAAAAAGGTACCGTTGGGTATACTACCAATACCGAATCCTAGGAACTGGTACTGGTACTGGTATCGGTTCAAATGTGAACGGTACCCAACCCTACTTATAATATTATTAAGGCTGTCAAAGTTAACGCGGTATTAACACTTTGCCTCCCGACCGCGAGTTAATACGGGTTTCGAATCCATGTGTTGTGGACAGAATCACGTATAAAGCCGTGGCAAGTTGTTATTGCTTTTATTACATTTTAATAACCGGGTCAAGGTCACGGAGCGGCACTGCATATATTCCCTAGTCTGTGAATTCGAGGATGTGCAATACCGGCCAGATCCTCTTAGGGGCGCCATCGCTCCACTGCAGTATGCCCTGTGGGCGAATGGATAACTTTTTCTTTCCCTTTCAATGGAGATTTTTAGTACCCGGATTCTGAACCAGCATCCTGTACCGTGCAGAATCGCAGATTTCACCATGGAATAAGGGGATTTATCATCAGCCAATGGACATATCGATCTACCAGATGCCGATCGATAACGGGGAAATGCTCTGGGGTATCCCACCGGCTCATGGTAAGATCTTTTTCACGTAAATTACAGCCGGATCAGAGCTTGCTATGATACGCAACCAGCCGATCAGCGTATGTGGCTAGTTAGACGAACACTGCTATTGGTAATCAATAATAATAAACAACGTCCCCCGCCCCCCCCCCCCCCCCTTTCATGCATACATGCTTTGGGACATTCCCGATGATATGCAGTTTGAGTTATTTCTTTAGCATCTGTAAAACGGAAATGCCGTTTGATATACTGTTAGCAGCTATTAGCCCTATAACTAGCTGTGGTAAATATTGACGTTGAATTTCATAATTAATATGTGTGAATTAATTAGAGGACCACATCAAAAGCCAGATGTACCTTTCAATAGCAGAGTGGACTCAGTGGCTAAAACAGTCTCAACTGTAAGTTGAGACAGTTGCAGCAGATAACAACAGCAATAGTTATTTCAACCCCCACTCAAGCAATGACTAAATAAGGGAACAAACGACACCTTCTCGAATTGACTGTATGTAAATGCTGATTAGAGACAGCTGGGTTGACCACAGGGCAGACCAGTTTAGACTTGTGGAAGAGATGATTAGGCATGGACACTAAGTCACAAACAAAGTTATCTATTAATCAACTGTTTAGTATCAAAAGAGTAAACCATAATATTAGAAATGGGTAAACGGGAGATACAGTTGGTAAAAGGTTTATTGGAACAGTACTCTGCAATCAGTTGAGTTGAAAGACCACACCAAGGAGGGGGGGCCATAAAGACCCCCCTTCTTATCACTGAGGGAAGATGACATCACACCACCCCACCTGGAGACAAGACCCAACCCCCCACAAGAAGACGCTGGATTGGACCAACCATGTGCTATTATTGGCTAGAAATTATAAGATATAAGGGCCGACAAAGTGTTATTCTGGAGCCCAGACCCCACCCAGGTCTGCGTGCTCCAACCGCTCCCCACCGAGAGACTACTGCTGAGCTGTTTTAATGTAAGTAAGCCGAATGGAACCACCATGTTTGGTTAGAATAGAATGTAAACTTAGCTTAGAAACCAGGCTTACTTATATACAAAAAGGGCTTACAGTGTTGTCAATGTATGTTCAAATTATGTTAACGAGTGACTGTTTTGTGTACATATTGGGGTTTGAGATGCAAAACCTTGTTGATTCCTGTACACAGCAGCCATGTTAATGTTGTCTGATCATCTTTTGTATGTGAAAGGCAACCTTCTATTCACTCTTGGCCTCTGGCTCAAATAAATGTTGAGTTGAACTATAGTTCTGGTTTGTTTGGCTACACGTTTATTCTTCATCTGCTTTAAGTCAGATGAGGAGACCAACAATTCTATCACGTATGATCCCTTTCTCCTCCTTCCAGATAAGCAATCCCATTGTACTGTACTACAATAACCTTAGATTATTGTAGGATTCTGTAGGAATATACTACATAGCCTTCCAGAAAATATACGAGACAAAATCCGCTATAATCCTTATATTCACGGCGCTATAAAATGACAACCTATTGATGAATTCTTTTTTTCTTTAAGACATTTTGACGGTTTATGAACTCAATTGACAATGAGAATGGACAGATAGCAATACTATAAAGTATAGATTTTGCTCTACAAAAAGACACCGGTCGGTTTACAAAAGCTGGTCCTCAACCACTATATTAGACGGGTCCCAGTGGTCGCCAATGTGTTAACGTGTTATCGCCCGATTCTATTAACGCCACTATTTTTTTAACTCACGATTAACTTTTAAGATTTTTTTTACTAGACTTCACTCAGGTGTATTATTGATGCTCTCATTGATACTATGTTTGTGTGTGTGTGGTGTGTGTGTGTGTGTGTGTGTGTGTGTGTGTGTGTGTGTGTGTGTGTGTGTGTGTGTGTGTGTGTGTGCGTGCGTGCGTGCGTGCGTGCGTGCGTGCGTGCGTGCGTGCGTGCGTGCGTGCGTGCCTGCGTGCGTGCGTGCGTGTGTGTGTGTGTGTGTGAGATATAGAGAGAGAGAGGGGGGGGGGGGTGAGAGAGATGAGGAAGGAGCAAGAGAGAAAGAGATCTGGGAGAGTGTGTGTGTGAGAGAGAGAGGGGGGCGGGGGTGTGAGTCCTCAGCCCTTGTGTGGATGAATGTAACAAGTTCCTAACGTTTTCTTCCCCTATTATTTCATGCACACTTTATTCATTGTTTTTTTCCCCCCTCCATTTTCCTCCGATTTTCTCCCATCCCAATGTTAGTCGTTATGCCAATTCCCAATCCCCTTCCTGGTCGCTGCGCACTTACCCCCCACAGTCAGATCATCTGGGAGAGTGGAGGCTATCACGTGCTTCCTCCGACACACGTCCAGCCAATCAACCGCTTCTTTTCACCTGGCAGCGCGGATATTCTCCGAGAGGGCGTAGCGTGTGGAAGGATCACACTATCCCACTCAGGTCCCATCCGCGCTTAGCAGGCGCCCCGACCGAACTGTAGGAGTCGCTGTTTACAACGACCCGGACCCACCCCGCCAGCTTCTCCCACCCTCTAATATTGCCAATTGTATTAGTGTGAACGGCCAGCCAAGCTGGTGACAACCCCGGAGCTGTGAGCTGGATTCGAACAGGCGAATCCAGCTCACAGTTCCGGGGTTGGTGACGAACACAATCTCCGCTACGCCACCTAACCGCACCTTTATTCATTGTTTTAAATTATTATTTTCTTTTAAGTTATTTTGTGCATCACTCTGTTTTGAATTTGATGCAAATTTGCAATGCATGAGGGTCATCCTTTTGTGTTAAATGGCTGCATAAAGCAAGCATTTGTTGACTCTCATGTTGAACTTGAAAAAGATCAGTTTAAGGTAGAAAAAAATAAATAAAAAAATGCGATAAATTTGTGATTAATCACGAGTTAACTATGGACAATCATGCGATTAATCGCGATTAAATATTTTAATCGATTGACAGCACTGTTAGCTTCTGCAGGGCAGTACAGGTTATAACCAGGAGATGACAGTGAAGCCATAACTTTGCGATAACGTATCTATACAGTACGTTTTTCTATCTTGAAATAATTTTACAAATCTGTCGATAACATCAACCAGTGGACAAAGTCATGCAGGCATCAGTCGACTAGAATGATGAGTGTTAAATGCTGGCCTGGGATCAGTGGAGTGTGAGAAGAACTGAGGTTAAAGTGGAAGAGTCCAGCAAATCACCAGATGGACGGTCGAACAAGACTCGTTGTCCTTGAAAGCAAATGTTTATTTAGTTTGTCCAACTCTTAATTGTTCAGCAAATGTTCCCTAATTGCTCCTTACGGCCTGAATATTAAACGACTTTTAACAAGCCCATAGTACATTTATTTTATGATGTGTACTGTCATCGCTCATCCAGACAAGCGGTGATGGATGGGGCAGGAGAGAGAGAGGACATGTTGACGGGTTGGGATGCAATGCATTTAGTCAAACATTCCTCTCCGTCGCGATAATATACTAATGCATCATTATAACCGATTATCTGTTTAGCGGCACGCACGCCAATTCACCTGACCTCCGTTTGACACGAAAGCCAAACAGAGAATAAATCATAAAGCAATATTAGGACAGATATTACTCTAATATCTCTTTAAATGCAATTTTCTCTTGGTTTGCGGAACCATTCATTTACCTGTTTCTGTGATTAATTTGAGAAGGCTTGTGTTTTATTTTTTCTTCACATCTTATGAAAGAGCCAGATGGCATCTACAACACAGAATATCCTGCACCTAACTCAGAGATAACTAATACGGCTGTTATAGCTTTTGAGAGAAAGAAAGAAAGAGCCAACGTTTTGAGCAAACATCTTCCGAAGGTCACAATGAGCCTCCCATTATGTCATGGTGATATAATCAGGATAAAAATACTCCCTGCCGTTCTGCCCTATGAAGGAAAAAATTTGTAACTAATAAATGTTTTACTTAGCAGTCATATGAATCATAATAGAGATGTAATATTAATATCCTGTGCAACATCAATGAAACAAAAACTCATTGTTTTTTCCTCATTAGTCAAGTTGCTTCCTTCTTTGCAGGGCAGGATTGTGCACAACTCACTGTGAAGTCTCAATGTCTCTCTCTCTCTCTCTCTCTCTATCTCTCTCTCTCTCTCTCTCTCTCTCGTCTCTCTCTCTCTCTCTCTTCTCTCTCTCTTCTCTCTCTCTCTCTCTCGTCTCTCTCTCTCTCTCTCTCTCTCTCTCTCTCTCTCTCTCTCTCTCTCTCTCTCTCTCTCTCTCTCTCTCTCTCTCTCTCTCTTTCCTCTCCATATTATCTCTCTCTATTTCCCTCTCTGCCTCTCGCTCTCTCTCCATCTGTATCTCTCTTTCCCTTTCCCTCCATCTCTATCTGTCTTTTTCCCTCTCTCCCTTTCTTCCCCTCCTCTATCCCCCTCTCTCCATCTCCCCCCTCTCTCTCTCTCTCCGGTCTGTACCAGTCATTGTGGAGAACCTCTCCGGTCTGTACCTGTCATTGTGGAGAACCTCTCCGGTCTGTACCTGTCATTGTGGAGAACCTCTCCGGTCTGTACCAGTCATTGTGGAGAACCTCTCCGGTCTGTACCTGTCATTGTGGAGAACCTCTCCGGTCTGTACCAGTCATTGTGGAGAACCTCTCCGGTCTGTACCTGTCATTGTGGAGAACCTCTCCGGTCTGTACCAGTCATTGTGGAGAACCTCTCCGGTCTGTACCTCGTCATTGTGGAGAACCTCTCCGGTCTGTACCTGTCATTGTGAAGAACCTCTCCGGTCTGTACCTGTCATTGTGGAGAACCTCTCCGGTCTGTACCTGTCATTGTGGAGAACCTCTCCGGTCTTGGGCTCTATGATGTGGACGATGATGCCTCTGTTTCCCAGCCTCTCTGGAACAGGTAGCTGTTCTCGTTGCTCTCCCCCGGGTGGAGGGTCTTGTTGAGGAATGTCCAGGACAACTTCTTCTTTCCGTGAACCTCCAGGGTCCCTCCCGTCCCCACGCCCAGGTACTTTCGGCCAAAGTAGCTGTGCGCTGTGTCGCTGTCATCAGATCTGAACACGTGGGGAAGACAGGTGTGGTACAGGTGGGTGTGCATGGTGGACAGTTATTACGACAAGATAGGGCACGGTACAATATTCAACTTGTGTTGACGTAACACAGGACACACAGTCCTCATACAGATGGATATATTTTAGGATAGCTAACATTGATGTTGTAATTCTGCAACTGGGGGCCTTGTAGGGTTAAGCCAGACCCCCCGGCAACGACACCCACAATGAGGATTTCAACTATGACCCATTCAGTCAGTAAAAAAATAAGGTGTGTTGTTATGTTCACGTGGTGTGTTGTTATTTACACGTGGTGTGTTGTTATTAACATGTGGTGTGTTGTTATTAACATGTGGTGTGTTGTTGTTAACATGTGGTGTGCTGGATGACACCACTGATCATAACCACTGCTGCTGCTAGAATACACCACTGATCATAACCACTGCTGCTGCT
>NC_140166.1:86947324-86969824 GCF_963971535.1 Notolepis coatsorum
AGCCCAAACATGTCTCTTATGAGTCCGAAGTCCAGTGACTGTATTAACTGGTCTGCGGTGGACGTGCGCTGGAAGCTCTGGTTTAAAGGTAGAATCTACGATGCTGTCAAACAGCAACCTCTAGGCAAAAGAGCCCTGCTGGCATTTTGGTTTGGTGCAGCCTTTCTTTATGTGAGCGACTGTCATCGAGCTAGACAGCCTAGAATAATTCCCTTTCTGTGCAAACATGTCTTAATCCTTTGATTATCTTGCAGTTATTTATGTATAGAATGGTGTGGCTACTCACCAGCTGCCTGGTAGTTTAAAGAGTTAAATAAAGTTAGGCTCTCAACTAACATAACAAGGAGCAGAGGAATCAACAACTTGAACAAAATAGTCTAAAATAATTTGGATAGATAGATAGATAGATAGATAGATAGATAGATAGATAGATAGATAGATAGATAGATAGATAGATAGATAGATAGATAGATAGATAGATAGATAGATAGATAGATAGATAGATAGATAGATAGATAGATACAGTAGATACAGTAGATACAGTAGACAGATAGATAGATAGATAGATAGATAGATAGATAGATAGATAGATAGATAGATAGATAGATAGATAGATAGATAGATAGATAGATAGATAGATAGATAGATAGATAGATAGATAGATAGATAGATAGATAGATAGATAGATAGATAGATAGATAGATAGATAGATAGATAGATAGATAGATAGATAGATAGATAGATAGATAGATAGATAGATAGATAGATAGATAGATAGATAGATAGATAGATAGATAGATAGATAGATAGATAGATAGATAGATAGATAGATAGATAGATAGATAGATAGATAGATAGATAGATAGATAGATAGATAGATAGATAGATAGATAGATAGATAGATAGATATAGATAGATAGATAGATAGATAGATACAGTAGATACAGTAGATAGATAGATAGATAGATAGATAGATAGATAGATAGATAGATAGATAGATAGATAGATAGATAGATAGATAGATAGATAGATAGATAGATAGATAGATAGATAGATAGATAGATAGATAGATAGATAGATAGATAGATAGATAGATAGATAGATAGATAGATAGATAGATAGATAGATAGATAGATAGATAGATAGATAGATAGATAGATAGATAGATAGATAGATAGATAGATAGATAGATAGATAGATAGATAGATAGATAGATAGATAGATAGATAGATAGATAGATAGGCGATGGATTACCTCCGTTAAGGATGTGTATGGAGTGGACAGTGGCTGAGGAGGTGAGGACCACTTTTCTACCATAACCGATGGTAACGCGGTGGTCTTCGCTGTGTCCGGGGGTCCATGGCTGCATTCCTGGCTCCTTATCTGGGCACACTGGAACACACACAGACAGAGAAACACAATTAGCCATAGAAACAGCTACTGTAGATACAATGCTATCCCAGAGGAAGAAAGACTGGGATGACAGAATGTTTGTGTAGTTATCTTTCTTCCATAATGGCTGCCTGTAACCACGTGTTGCCCTCCAGACTTAGCCATTGGCATATTTCTATTTATAAGGCTATTCTTGGTTTGCTTCTATCTTACCTACAGATCTACATCCTTGTGGGAAGTTCTTGTCTTCCCTCCCAGGATGTGTTCCTACTATCCTACTGTACTCTGCTCCCTGTGTTCTTGTCTTCACTCCCAGGATGTATTCCTACTATCTTACTGTACTCTGCTCCCTCTGTTCTTGTCTTCTCTCCCAGGATGTATTCCTACTATCTTACTGTACTCTGATCCCTCTGTTCTTGTCTTCTCTCCCAGGATGTGTTCCTACTATCTTACTGTACTCTGCTCCCTGTGTTCTTGTCTTCTCTCCCAGGATGTGTTCCTACTATCCTACTGTACTCTGCTCCCTGTGTTCTTGTCTTCTCTCCCAGGATGTGTTCCTACTATCCTACTGTACTCTGCTCCCTGTGTTCTTGTCTTCACTCCCAGGATGTGTTCCTACCATCTTACTGTACTCTGCTCCCTCTGTTCTTGTCTTCACTCCCAGGATGTGTTCCTACTATCTTACTGTACTCTGATCCCTCTGTTCTTGTCTTCTCTCCCAGGATGTGTTCCTACTATCCTACTGTAATCTGCTCCCTGTGTTCTTGTCTTCACTCCCAGGATGTGTTCCTACTGTACTCTGCTCCCTGTGTTCTTGTCTTCTCTCCCAGGATGTGTTCCTACTATCCTACTGTACGCTGATCCCTCTGTTCTTGTCTTCTCTCCCAGGATGTGTGTGTATGTGTGTGTGTGTGTGTGTGTGTGTGTGTGTGTGTGTGTGTGTGTGTGTGTGTGTGTGCAAATTACTTTCGCGCTACCTGTTGAATATTTTTTTGCACACAGTGCTGTGGTTGCATGCCTTATAAGGAGCTGGTGGGGCGTTTCTGTATGCAAATTCAGGTGTACGAGAACAGACTTTCAATTTAAGAATGAGTGACGTGGGGAGCTCCAGTAGCTCACCGCGTACCTCGAGCGCTATTTCGGCGCCGGGGACAACCGTGCTCGTCACGGATCTGGGGTAGCAAGTTCGATTCCCGGACAAAGCCGTAACTTTCTCAGAGTGTCTTCCCCCCATCTGTACCCCCATTCAACCTGTTTCTGTCGGTCATTCTTGACCAGAGAAAAAGCGATAAACGCAAAAAGAGCCAGCGGAATGGCCAAAGTTTAAAAAAAAAAAAAAAAATGAGTGACGTTCTTTATCCGGGGGAGCGCAGCTGAGAACACTTTGGCTATTTTTACGAACAACTTTTTACGCAATTCGGAGGAGATCTTTTGTAAGTTTGTTCTTACAAAGATATTTATTTTCCGTCTCTCTCTCTCTCTCTCTCTCTCTCTCTCTCTCTCTCTCTCTCTCTCTCTCTCTCTCTCTCTCTCTCTCTCTCTATCTCTCTCTCTCTCTCTCTCTCTCTCTCTCTCTCTCTCTCTCTCTCTCTCTCTCTCTCTCTCTCTCTCTCTCTCCACATGGCTCTCCAACCGACCGCAGACTGTTTGTCAGTATTGAGAGTGTTTGTCAGTATTGAGAGTGTTTAGAGTTTGTGTTGGCAGCGTGGGGAGCAGCTTGGCAGAGGAAGTGAGGACTAGCAACACAGTACCGTCACACTGAAGCACGATGACACACTACTGTATTACTGTCCTCCAAAGATGCTCTGAGAACAGAGAGACTTCAAAAGCCTCAGTGTTTTGTCAGCCTTTGGTACTTTTATAAGCACTGTGGTAACAAAGACAAACAAAGATGGAACGGCGATCCAGTCTGAGGCGTGGGCCTTTCAGAAGGCCATGGTGTTCTGAGCTACTGCATTTACATTTAGTCATTTATCTAACACTTTTATCCAAAGTGACTAACAAGTGAGCAGGAAGGGTACAACTCTGGCAGCTAAGGGTAAATGATATTGTTCCTCAGTGTTGAACTCGAGTGCTACAGTCTTGAGTGCATAGTAGTATAGACATAATTAGCATAATAGGTAGTAGTAGGCACAGTGGATCACTTATTAGCAAAGGGCGGACAATTGGGTGGGTTTCAGCTGTCCTGACTGTGGTGGGAAGTTCATTCCACCATTGTGGAGCGAGGACCGAGAATAGCCTGCTTCTCTTTGATGACCCCCCAGGAGCTCAGATAGGAGTGGGTCTGAGGCAGCCAGAAGATGTGCCGCATTGTACTGATAACGCTGATGGCTGGCAGGGCGCAGCAGCCATGGTCAGCAGACTCTGTACTCCGTTTGATATTATATGTTGTTGTTACATATGTTATTATTATATATTATATTTCCTATATATCCTACTACATAATGTCATTTTCAATGTGGCGATAGGTGCGTCCTTCAGATAAGGTGTCTGAAGGAAAAGGAGATATGTACCTTTTCTCCGGTGAAGGTTATTCTGATGAAAACAGATGGTTGGAATGACAACACAGAACTGACCGCTTGGAATGACCATCACAGAACCGACCATTTGGAACGACTGACACAGAACCGACCATTTGGAACGACTGACACAGAACCAACCATTTGGAACGACTGACACAGAACTGACCATTTGGAACGACTGACACAGAACCAACCATTTGGAACGAGTGACACAGAACCGACCATTTGGAACGAGTGACACAGAACCGACCATTTGGAACGAGTGACACAGAACCGACCATTTGGAACGACTGACACAGAACCGACCATTTGGAACGACTGACACAGAACCAACCATTTGGAACGAGTGACACAGAACCGACCATTTGGAACGACTGACACAGAACCGACCATTTGGAACGAGTGACACAGAACCAACCATTTGGAATGACAGACCCATAACTGACCTGTTTGGAATGAATGTGTGGGTATGTGGTTACAGTTACAGTATATGTACGTGGTGATGATGGATCTTTCAAGGAGGCTGAGCAGTTTATAAGAGTCTGAGCGTCTCAGTCTGAGCTTTTATTGGCAATGGACACTACTGCTATGTGATGTCAGGACAGTCTCATCTGTACTCACGCTGCTTCCTATGCATTGTGTTTGAATGAATTAATAATCAATAATTAATTCATATTTTTTGCGTGAAGCAGACACAATTTAGCTCTCTTTTCAAGAAATGTGGCACCGTTGTAGAAGCTAGAGTGTCTAAAAAAAAACATAACAGCACAAATATTCTATATCTATATACAGAATTTAGTCTAATATAAAGTGGGTGATTACTGAGCTACAAAACTGATCTAGATCCCAAAGTCTTTGAATGTGTCAAATTGCAGAAAATTGCATCATTACCCCCCCCCTGCATGGCGGCCCCCGCCCGGAGGAAGCCCACGCCAACACAGAGAGAACATACAGACTGCAATATCATTCATCTGTCCGTGTTAATATGATGTCAGATCATGTCTCTGTTGCTCGGGGATCTCATTGAGATGCAGACCAGTGTGTGGCGTTGATGCTACGGAACACAATGACAAGCCAGTCAAGTCAAGTCAAGTCAAGTCAAGTCAAGAGTTTTAATTGTCACGGCATACAGGTATACAATGAAATGCGGCTGGTCTTGCCCGCGACGATGTGCAATACAGTGGTACAACATATAATAGAATCCAATAAAATACAGTGGTACAACATATTAATAGAATCCATTTGGCATCTGGCATCATCAGACACACACGGCTTTCACGTTTACGACCAGAAACATCAACTTACTGTGCCATGCAACTGGTGCTGGTAACCACAGTAACAATACAACAGAAAGAGGAGAGAACCCGAGAAATAGATAGATAGATAGAAACATGTCTTAATCCTTTGATTATCTTGCAGTTATTTATGTATAGAATGGTGTGGCTACTCACCAGCTGCCTGGTAGTTTAAAAAGTTAAATAAAGTTAGGCTCTCAACTAACATAACAAGGAGCAGAAGAATCAACAACTTGAACAAAATAGTCTAAAATAATTTGGATGTATGGATAGATGGATAGATGGATAGATAGATAGATAGATAGATAGATAGATAGATAGATAGATAGATAGATAGATAGATAGATAGATAGATAGATAGATAGATAGATAGATAGATAGATAGATAGATAGATAGATAGATAGATAGATAGATAGATAGATAGATAGATAGATAGATAGATAGATAGATAGATAGATAGATAGATAGATAGATAGATAGATAGATAGATAGATAGATAGATAGATAGATAGATAGATAGATAGATAGATAGATAGATAGATAGATAGATAGATAGATAGATAGATAGATAGATAGATAGATAGATAGATAGATAGATAGATAGATAGATAGATAGATAGATAGATAGATAGATAGATAGATAGATAGATAGATAGATAGATAGATAGATAGATAGATAGATAGATAGATAGATAGATAGATAGATAGATAGATAGATAGATAGATAGATAGATAGATAGATAGATAGATAGATAGATAGATAGATAGATAGATAGATAGATAGATAGATAGATAGATAGATAGATAGATAGATAGATAGATAGATAGATAGATAGATAGATAGATAGATAGATAGATAGATAGATAGATAGATAGATAGATAGATAGATAGATAGATAGATAGATAGATAGATAGATAGATAGATAGATAGATAGATAGATAGATAGATAGATAGATAGATAGATAGATAGATAGATAGATAGATAGATAGATAGATAGATAGATAGATAGATAGATAGATAGATAGATAGATAGATAGATAGATAGATAGATAGATAGATAGATAGATAGATAGATAGATAGATAGATAGATAGATAGATAGATAGATAGATAGATAGATAGATAGATAGATAGATAGATAGATAGATAGATAGATAGATAGATAGATAGATAGATAGATAGATAGATAGATAGATAGATAGATAGATAGATAGATAGATAGATAGATAGATAGATAGATAGATAGATAGATAGATAGATAGATAGATAGATAGATAGATAGATAGATAGATAGATAGATAGATAGATAGATAGATAGATAGATAGATAGATAGATAGATAGATAGATAGATAGATAGATAGATAGATAGATAGATAGATAGATAGATAGATAGATAGATAGATAGATAGATAGATAGATAGATAGATAGATAGATAGATAGATAGATAGATAGATAGATAGATAGATAGATAGATAGATAGATAGATAGATAGATAGATAGATAGATAGATAGATAGATAGATAGATAGATAGATAGATAGATAGATAGATAGATAGATAGATAGATAGATAGATAGATAGATAGATAGATAGATAGATAGATAGATAGATAGATAGATAGATAGATAGATAGATAGATAGATAGATAGATAGATAGATAGATAGATAGATAGATAGATAGATAGATAGATAGATAGATAGATAGATAGATAGATAGATAGATAGATAGATAGATAGATAGATAGATAGATAGATAGATAGATAGATAGATAGATAGATAGATAGATAGATAGATAGATAGATAGATAGATAGATAGATAGATAGATAGATAGATAGATAGATAGATAGATAGATAGATAGATAGATAGATAGATAGATAGATAGATAGATAGATAGATAGATAGATAGATAGATAGATAGATAGATAGATAGATAGATAGATAGATAGATAGATAGATAGATAGATAGATAGATAGATAGATAGATAGATAGATAGATAGATAGATAGATAGATAGATAGATAGATAGATAGATAGATAGATAGATAGATAGATAGATAGATAGATAGATAGATAGATAGATAGATAGATAGATAGATAGATAGATAGATAGATAGATAGATAGATAGATAGATAGATAGATATAGACATCGACATGTGGGAATCGAACCGGGAACCTCCGGATTATCAGACGAATCAAATCAAATCAAATCAAATGTATTTGTAAGGCCCGACAACACACGTTAATTTCCCCATGGGCCGTACACGTCTTCTTTAAACAAGTCAAGAAGAAACATAACAATAAGTCAAGAACAGAACAAGAACACCATAAGGTCCAACAAATTTAAAATAAAGGCAAATAAATGAAAGAATACGACTGCTCTCTAGATAGATTAGACTATAATAAAGAGGGAGTTTGATCAAGAAAGAGGGAGAGAGGGTGGGGAGTAAAAAGAGAGAATTATAGGGACAAACTAAGTTGAGGGAAAAAGGGAGAGAGAAGAGACAGAGAGAGAGAGAAAGAGAGAAGCGACAGAGACAGAGAGCATGGCCCGTGGCCATGAAAGGCAGATGAAGAGGACGAGATGAGAGAGAGGAAAGAAGAGGGAGTAGGAGAGAGAATAAAGAGATATTTATTTGACTATATGAGTCTATAGTGTGAGACAGACTGGGCTCCATGCCAACGTCTTTGAGGTTGTTCCCACACACACTCACACTCACACACACACACACACACACACACACACACACACACACACACACACACACACACACACACACACACACACACACACACACACACACACACACACACACACACACACACACACACACACACACACACACACAGTGCACACAGAACACTGTGTAGCTAGTAGCAGTGTATGCAGAGATTGGCACGCTTGGCAGAGTAAACCCGTTCCCAGTCTCTCATAATGTGGCAGACGCAGTGTTCCAACACTCCACACTCCAATGCCTGGTTGTTGCACGCATGGCCAGGTCTATCAATTCAACTGATGTGTAAGTGTGTAAGGTGTGTCAGGAATTAAATTACTTGTTGACATGTGTGTGTGTGTATGTGTGTCTGTCTGTCTGTGTGGGTGTATGTGCGCCGTCTGTGTGTGTGTGTGTTTGTATGTGTGTCTGTGTGTGTATGTGTATCTGTATGTGTATGTGTGTGTCTGTTTGATTGATTCATTGATTGAAAACTTTATTAACAGATTGCAGAATGGGTACAATACAGTACAGCTCAATACACACAATTGTTAAGGGGATGCAGACCAGAGAAAGACTTTCCGATGAGCAGGTTGGCTCCCCGGTCGGTGTGAACGTGTGAGTGATTGGGTACAATGTAAGGAACAAATTGTAAAGCGCTTTGGATAAAAGCGATATATAAATGCACCATTTACCATTTACCATGTCTGTGTGTCTGTGTGTGTGTACTTTCTCCTAGTCTCTCCTCCTTCTCTATGTTCCTCCTCCATCTTTTCTGCTCCTACTCTCTCCTCCTTTCTCCTCCCCCTCTCTGCTCATCATCTCTCCTCATCCTCTCTCTTCCTCCTCTTCTCTGCTCCTCCTCTCTGCTCCTCCTCTCTCCTCCCCCTTTCTGCTCCCCATCCTCTATATTCCTCCTCTTCTCTGCTCCTCCTCTCTGCTCCTACTCTCTCATCATCTCTCCTCCCCCTCTCTGCTCCCCATCCTCTTCTCTGCTCCTCCTCCTGCCATGAAGACCAGGGAGTGTAAAAATATCTCCCCCTGCTGCTATCAAAGCTTCTCCCGCTGGGAGGTGCGCACGTACGTGTGTGTGCGTGTGTGTGTGTGTGTCTGTGTGTGTGTGTGTGTGTGTCTGTGTGTGTGTGTGTCTGTGTGTGTATGTATGTGTGTGTGTGTGTGTGTGTGGGTGTGTGTGTGTGTGTGTATCTCTGTGCATGTCTGTGTGTGTGTGTGTGTGCGCGTGTATGTGTGCATGTATGTGTGTGTGTGTGTGTGTGTGTGTGCATGTATGTGTGCGTGTGTCTCTGTGTGTGTGTCTGTGTGCATGTCTCTGTCTGTGTGTATCTGTGTGTCTGTGTGTGTGTCTGTCTGTGTGCGTGTCTGTGTGTGTGTGTGTGTGTGTATGTGTGCATGTATGTGTGTGTGTGTGTGTGTGTGTGTGTGTGTGTGTGTTTGTGTGTGCATGTATGTGTGCGTGTGTCTCTGTGTGCGTGTCTGTGTGCATGTCTCTGTGTGTGTGTATCTGTGTGTCTGCGTGTCTGTGTGTGTTTGTGCGTGTGTGCATGTGTGTGTGTCACTCTGTGTGTCACTATGTGTGTGTGTGTGTGTGTGTGTGTGTGTGTGTGTGTGTGTGTGTGTGTGTGTGTGTGTGTGTGTGTGTGTGTGTGTGTGTGTGTGTGTGTGTGTGTGTGTGTGTGTGTGATTGATTGATTGAAAATTATATTAACAGATTGCAGAATGAGTACAATACAGTACAGCTCAATACACACAATTGTTAAGGGGATGCAGACCAGAGAAAGACTTTCGTCTTGTTTACATCAGGGTCCCCCATTTTCAATTCATCATAACATATATTATTATGACATACATGACATACATGACATACATGACATACAGATAGACAGTACTGTTACATCTAGACATTTATGACATACCAGATCTACAATTATACAGTACTGTTTATGAGTACAAACAAAGTCTAAAAAGAGAGTATATACATTTGAGGGGGAAGAAACTGTACATTGGAGGAGGTTGGGAAGGTGGGGTGGGGGGACTGTTGAAGGTGGTTGGGTGGGTGGCGTGGGGGAGGATAGGCGGGGTGGGGGGGAACTGTACATTGGAGGGGGTTGGGTTTGGACATTTACAGGGGCCAGTTTCGAATTGCAGTCTCCCGTAGGTGCTTTTTGAGAGTGGTTTTGAAGGTGGGTAGTGATTCACATTCCTTTACAGCTGTGGGTAGGGCGTTCCACATTGATGTGGCATAATTGCGAAACGTGTTTAGTCCCTTGTTTGAGCCGAATCTGGGTTTAACATGATTTGTGGAGCTCCCTCTGGTGTTGTGGTCGTGGTATTCACTGACATTTGGGAAGTATTTTGACAAGTACATGGGTACCTTAGTGGTGTAGTGTATCTTGTAGACCAGGCCCATTGCAAGTTGCTGTACTCTGTCGTCTACTCTAAGCCATCCTAGGTTGTCAAAGTGGGCAGGGGTGAGGTGGGTTCTAGGAGTAAGGTCAAGCAGTAGTCTGACCAGTTTGTTTTGTGATGTTTGTGATCTTGTTTTTAGCGCCTTTGAGGTGCTTTGGTACCATGAGGTGCAAGCATAGTCGCAGTACCCTTGAATGAGTGCTCCTGCCAGAGTCTTCAGGGTATTCTTGTTTACCAGAGAGGAGATCCGGTACAAGAATCTAGTTCGTTGGTTGACTTTTTTGATTACATTGGATGCCATTTTGTCACAGGAAAGATTTGCCTCTAGGATGGAACCCAGGTATGTCATTTTTCATTTCCTTTTGACAATATTGTCACCCACTGTAACTGAGAAGCCGTCGGCCTTGCTGAGTTTGTTATTTGATCCGAAGAATGTGTGTGTGTGTGTGTGTGTGTGTGTGTGTGTGTGTGTGTGTGTGTGTGTGTGTGTGTGTGTGTGTGTGTGTGTGTGTGTGTGTGTGTGTGTGTGTGTGTGTGTGTGCGCGCGCGTGCGTGTGCGTGCGTGCGTGCGTGTGTGTGTGTGTGTCTCTCTGTAGATAGATAGATACTTTATTGCCATTTCAACACATGGTTGATTGGGATTTGTCTCTGAGCAATGCTCATTTCAGCATAAAATAGTGGGAAAAAAATACAAATAAAAATGCAACAGTGCTACAGTGCATAAAAGAGCCCAGTGCTCCATTTAAAGTGCATATTGCCTTAAAGTGCCTGTCGGCTAGTGCTAGCGCTTGTAGTAGAGACTGCCTGTGCATTAGGGCTTGAGTTCAGGTGACGGACAACCTCGGGATATGTACTATAGTCTTCTACCAGAGGGAAGAGGTAGTATGCTGGGTGAGAGGGGTCACTGATCACCTTCTCCCCTTTCCGCCTGATGTGTGTGGCATATATGGAGGTCACAGAAGGAAGATCACAGCCAATGATTTTTGATGCTGTGTGTGTACAGTTCTTTCTAGCTGTCTCCTATCATGGACGGTTGTGTTACCGTACCACACCGTCACTGAGAAGGTGAGGACGCTCTCCAGAAGTTCTGTAGAAGCTGAGCATCGCCTCCCTGGACACACCGAACGTTTTAAGTTGGTGCAGGGAGTGGAGCCTCTGGTGGGCCTCGCTGATTATGTGGCTGGTGTTAACGTCCCACTTTAAATGTTCACATAATATGGTGGTGCCGAGGAATTTAAAACTGTCTACCCTCTCAACCTGCTGGCCATAATATATGATCAGAGGAGGGTGGACTGCCTCCCTGCGCCAGATGTCAACTATAATTTCCTTCGTCTTAGAGATGTTTAAGAGCAGGTCATTCTCTTTGCACCATACAACAAAGCTATCGACTTCAGCTCTATAGACCGATTTATCCCCGTTTCAGATCCCTGAGGGTCCGTGCTACTATTCCGAAGCAATGCAATCTTCAAAAAAGGCAAAATGAAAATTAAGCCATTTCTGAAGAGTTGGCCTTTTGAAGATATGAGATTAGTTTTATTGCAGTGACTTGTAAATGCAGCCGCTGCGTCCTCTGCCATCACTGCGTTCTCAGTGAGCTGTGTAGCGGACACTTGTTTAATACAATGATGCAATTAAAAGCAACCAATGACGCCTCTTGTCTCTTGTTGTAAATCTAATTCAAACGACTGGTGGTCGTTTTGGTGACGGCTGAACTCTGTTGCCTATACCCGACCCATACTGTATGACCTCTGAACTCTGTTGCCTATACCCGACCCATACTGTATGACCTCTGAACTCTGTTGCCTATACCCGACCCATACTGTATGACCTCTGAACTCTGTTGCCTATACCCGACCCATACTGTATGACCTCTGAACTCTGCTGCCTATACCCGACCCATACTGTATGTATGTATATATATATATGTATCTGTATATATATATTCATGCAGTGAACAGTGCACAACGTATACATACATTTATCTGTGCACTTTACACATGTATGTAGATGTGTAGTCTATGTTTGACCATGTAGTGGGGCACAGTTGGCACTTTGATGTTGTGAACCAAACAGTTTGAGAACCACTGCCTTAAAAGGGTATGTACTTTTAGGCGGATTTTCAGAAATGATGGCTAGGGCTTAAGAGGTTAATGAGAGAGATGTGACGAAGGTCTGGTAGAAGGAAAGTTTGTGTCTTTAATCAATAAATATATTTTCAATACATAAGAGAGTAAATGGAAAATAACACACACGCCACTTGTGTTGTCTCTTAGTGGTGCGAGGAATTTGGCCAATTGCTCCGCTTCAGAATCAGATCTATCTAAACAACAAGGGACACACAGCACTGAGGCGTGATGAAAAGACCAGAGCCTCAGCCAACGCAGGAAGCTTGGCCCCAGAAACTGTTTTTTTTTTTATCCACTTTTTCTCCCATTTTCTATTTTTCTCCCATCCCAATTTTTCATATCATCCAATTCAACCCTCCCCTGTCTTTGAACGTTGTTTCTTGCCTCCCACAAGCCGGCTGCAATGTGGACTAAGTCATACATAGCACGAGTCCCCTCCGATACTCGAGGTAACAGCCATCGCATCTTTTCACCTGCGCAGCTCGATCTTTCAGCGTCGGGGGTCTGGGCTTTGGAGGGGCCCCGCCCCCGTCGCTTCTTGATTCTACTGCGCAGGCGCACCAACCGACCTGTAGGAGTCGCTGTCCACAATGCCCAATCCCCACCCTTCAGTTTCCCTCCCCGTAATACGGCCAATGTGTACAGTATTACTGTGGACGACAAGCTAAACTGAAAGCAATGTGGAGCGCTGGGCTCGAACAGGAGGTTCGAGCCTAGTCTCCAGCATTCGTTGCGAGCGCCTTGCCCACTGCGCCACGTAGCCGCCCTGGCCCCAGAAACTGTTTATTGGAAGATCTATACGTCACCACATAACAACCGAATTACTACCCAAACGATCCAAGTCCAAAGAGAAAAAGTACCCCCCCCCCCCCCCCCCCCCCCCCACACACACACAGGATCACCTCTGCAAACCATTTGTTTAATGGTACGAACCCACAGGTTCACAAGCAGGACCAGTGACGTTGTTTCCGCAGTGTGTAGCAGGTGTACAGCGGAGTGTTCGCCAGAGAGCACTCGGCACACGTAACACGCGTTCCAACTCTAATACAACGGAGCGCCGCACTTCAACCTACTTTTCATTAGTCTCGTAGTGACAGCGGCATCTCAATCAAACCCTGAGAGCCGCTACTGCTGAGAGACGCCAACGCGGCTGCTAAAAAAAGAGGCGTTCAGTGGCCGTGATGGAGCCCACATGCTGTGAAAAACACAGTATAACCTGAGACATGGAATAAGCACATCTCTGCTCCCCCTGGGTACTTCCATCATCAGCTCTGGAAATAATAGGCAAAACCGAGAGAGCTCTGAAATTAATGGTGCCGTACCACACCGTCACTGAGAAGGTGAGGACGCTCTCCAGAAGTTCTGTAGAAGCTGAGCATCGCCTCCCTGGACACACCGGACGTTTTAAGTTGGTGCAGGGAGTGGAGCCTCTGGTGGGCCTCGCTGATTATGTGGCTGGTGTTAACGTCCCACTTTAAATGTTCACATAATATGGTGTTGCCGAGGAATTTAAAACTGTCTACCCTCTCCACCTGCTGGCCAGTGGCGGCCGGCCGATAGTGGGCCCTAGAGCGCCGCCCTCCCTGGTTAAAAGAGAGAAGAAGAAGATTTTTGTAGAAGATACTGTATGACCTCTGAACTCTGTTGCCTATACCCGACCCATACTGTATGACCTCTGAACTCTGTTGCCTATACCCGACCCATACTGTATGTATGTATATATATATATATATATGTATCTGTATATATATATTCATGCAGTGAACAGTGCACAACGTATACATACATTTATCTGTGCACTTTACACATGTATGTAGACTGTACACTATGTAGATACATGTATTTATCTATGTCACTTTACTGCCACTTGCACTCTGGTTGGATGCCAACTGCATTGCGTTGTACTTGTACTTGTACTGTACAATGTCAATCAATTGAATCAAATCCAATCCAAATCCAAATCTCACCATGCTCTCTATGTTTGACCATGTAGTGGGGCACAGGTGGCACAGTAGTTTATGTTTGACGATGTAGAGGGGCACAGGTGGCACAGTAGTTTATGTTTGACCATGTAGTGGGGCACAGGTGGCACAGTAGTTTATGTTTGACCATGTAGAGAGGCACAGGTGGACACACAGCACTGAGGCGTGATGAAAAGACCAGAGCCTCAGCCAACGCAGGAAGCTTGGCCCCAGAAACAGTTTATTGGAAGATCGATACATCACCACATAACAACCGAATTACTACCCAAACGATCCAAGTCCAAAGAGAAAAAGTACCCCCCCCCCCCCCCCCCCACACACACACACAGGATCACCTCTGCAAACCATTTGTTTAATGGTACGAACCCACAGGTTCACAAGCAGGACCAGTGACGTTGTTTCCGCAGTGTGTAGCAGGTGTACAGCGGAGTGTTCGCCAGAGAGCACTCGGCACACGTAACACGCGTTCCAACTCTAATACAACGGAGCGCCGCACTTCAACCTACTTTTCATTAGTCTCGTAGTGACAGCAGGGGGCCATATGAGCATCTCAATCAAACCCTGAGAGCCGCTACTGCTGAGAGACGCCAACGCAGCTGCTAAAAAAAAAGGCGTTCAGTGGCCGTGATGGAGCCCACATGCTGTGAAAAACACAGTATAACCTGATACATGGAATAAGCACATCTCTGCTCCCCCGGGGTACTTCCATCATCAGCTCTGGAAATAATAGGCAAAACCGAGAGAGCTCTGAAATTAATGGAGCGAGATGTGCAATTGCTTATACCAGTGAAAGTACAGGGGGCTTATTTGATTGGGGCATAACTATGAAATATATTGGTACTCAAAACTTTTTAGAAGTCTTTTTCAAATGTTTTTTTTTTTGTTATATTTTAGGTACATGTAAGCTAGGCTAGGCTGATCAGTCCAAAGACAAAGCCCCTCCTACCGGAGTCTCATGGCCAGTACAGAGAGACTCAGAAGAAGCTTCTATCCCCAGGCCATCAGGATGCTCAATGACTCCATGTAACAACCCATCATCTACACTCATTGCACACACATCCACATGCACACACTCACTTTTAAACAAACACTCACCTTATTAGCACTCACTTTAGACACTTTAATCTATTTATTAAAGAGATTTGCACGACATTCATACCTCATTTGCATTTGCACCTTACCTTAAAGTTGTGTACCTCATTGTCTGCATTTGTACCTCACTGTTACTCATTTTACTCACTGTACTTAGATTGTACTTAGGCTGTACTTTAGATTGTATATTGTATTGTATATTGTATGTTGTATATTCGTCTTTTACTTACTTTTTTACTTAGCTTACCGTCTTCTCCAGAGAGAGACATAGGCATTGTCCAACTAACACCTCTCCCAAAGGCCAAAGGCTAACCGGCACTGTCCGATTCCATTCATTGTGTTAAGCTAGGCTAACGTGCAGCCAGATAGCTTTCTACTGAACGCACAGAGAGGAAACTGGTATCTATCTTCTTGTCACTCTCTGGAGAAGACGGTAAGCTTTTTTTTCCCAAAATGTTGCCGTGTTCCTAAGCCCTAGCCATATTTTCAGAAAATTCGCCTAAAAATACATACCCAATTAAATGGAAGATTGCTCCACGTCTACAAGGTCCATTTGCATGTTCTTGGTATCTAGGGACATCTATCGACCTCAGGGAATGTTATCCCAGAAATATTGTGTCTGTTACTATGCTTGAGTAAATTGTTATGAACCAAAGCAGAATATAAATTATTATTATAATTTCTTTTAATAAAATTTTTTGATGATGAATAACACCATGCTAACATTGACCAGATGTGAAAAATCATGCAGCACCTTCTTGAGATCAAGTGTACAAAAAATCTAAGCAAATGAATAAAGGGCAGATGATTTACAGGGGGTTTTGTAGATAGAGTACTGAATTTTGCGGACACATGCAACATCCATCCGGACACATGCAATTTGAAATATGAATATAGAATATAGAATATCAGGCCTATAAATGACCTTAATATGGCCAAGTCATACATCTATGGATCGGGCCAAATCTCCTCTTTTGAATGGTAGAGGTAAATCTGGATTTAGTACCACCAGGCAATAATGTTGAGGTTTGTTCGACCCATGAGATTTTATGAAATTTCTACATCCATCGAAAGCCCTGGGTCTCCTCTTTCTTAGGACTACAATGATTTCATAAGTGCTTCTTCTTCTCACGTCTAAATTGTTTTCCGGTGCAATGCGCAGAGATTTTTACAAGCTCATATTTCGCTAATAACAAACGTAAAGAAACGCAGTGCAGCGATACAGAATAGGTGGCTGTAGGGCCAGAATGCTGGTATTAGGAGGCTGTGGAGGTGTGTCATTTTCTGGGGAAAGCAAAATAGGATGAGCGGGTATGTAATTAGCTAGTTTCATACCGTTGTCTACTGACTATAAGTGGGCAGAGCAGTGGTTAGCACTGTTGCCTCACAAAGAAGATTGTGGGTTTGAACCCCTGGCGGGGAGGCCTTTCTGTGTGGAAAAATTATTTTATAAAAAACAAACCAAAATAGTTAAAACAAATAAACAATATTAACATAACATGTCAGGAGTAAAAATAAGTATAAACTTATTTAATCCTACCCCTTCTCTACTACTCAGTGTTAATAATATACATATTTCTAAGTTTGCATGCTATCCCTGTGTTTCCTCCCATAGCATAAAAGACATGTACATACTGTATGTGCCTTAAGACTTCTCTCAAAAACATGGTTCAGTGACACGTTGGCTTATCATTAGCTAAGAGCCTCTTAAGTGTGTGAGGTGTGTGTCTAAGGAGTCAATGTGACTGAACCTGTCAGAGCAAAGTCACAAGTGCTAATCAAATCAGAGGGAAGTAAAATGTCGAGCCCACAGATTGATACCCAGAGACGTGATGAATATGGACCTGCCACCAGCCAGGCAAACGGCAAGCCTCTCACGGGGGGGGCGTCCATGTTTCTCCCTACAGCGCGCAGAAGGGAGTACGACCTGTTCATTAAGATGAGGCCCGCGACACCTCTCACAATAGGACTGGAGGATCAAAGAGGAGAGTACCCGCGCACACGGATCCTCTTTATTATGTGCAGAAAGGATGATGGACTTTCTTGTACCTAATAAAGAAAATGAAAGATGTGCACCGATACTCTCCCCTTTGATTCTCCCTAATATAGGTTCTCCTGGAGCTGGACACCTGGAATGTATAGGAATTGTAATTATGACCTTCCAACAGGGGGGGATTTCCCAGCTCTGACTTCAAATAAAGAGTAACATATTCCCCTGAAACCTGTTCTTTTAGACATCTGTTTCCAAAGCAGATGGATGGATGTGATGGGTTTCCATCCCTCAAAAGTGAACAAGAAGAAGAAAAAGGAGCGAGATCTTGCTCTCGTCGTGTCCGTCCGTCCGTAAGGGTTACATTTACATTTAGATTCAGTCATTTATCTGATGCTTTCATCCAAAGCGACTTACATGTTGTACAACAAGTCAGCAGGAAGGGTACAACTCTGGTCGGCTAAGGGTAAGTGGTGTTGTTCAGACAGTGTTGAACCTGAGCGCTACATACATAGTGTTACATGTGTAGACGACTGCAGCCGGCGGAGCCTCCTACCTGCCAGGACGCAGGGCAGCAGAGCCAGCAGCAGGAGCAGCAGGGTGGGTGTCTTCATCTCTCTCTGCCCGGGACTGACCCGCTTCATGCCACGCCTTCAGACACTCCTAGAGAGGGGGGCCTCCGAGCTGCAGAGGTGGGGTGGGAGTGTGAACTGCACAGGAGGAGGACACCAGAGGCGCCTGGAGGAACACATGAAGAAGCAGAAGTAACCTTGTTTACTTTTGTCATCCAAGAACATGGTTTCGGAGGAGGGGAGGGGAGGGGGGAGGGGGGGCGGGGGGACTAGTAATAATTGTTATTTTGTTTTACACAACTTGAAGGCGTAGCCTATGTGGTGCTTCTTGTGTTGAAAACGAACGATTGAAGCTGGTGGAGCTGGTTCGTTTGGAACCCGCAGTTAGTCGAGTTTTGCATAATACATCACACACACACACACACGCACACACACAGGCGCGCACACAGACACACACACACACAGACACGCACACACATATCCCGTTATGCAACAATAGTGTAGTATTGCTGGACAAAGCGAGTGCACAGTAGGGTTTTGTGGTTTTAGGTTAATCTTCAAAGAGATAAGAGGCGGGGCCTCCTCCTCTGTCTCTGCCGTCTTGCCAGGATCAAAGAGAAGAGCACATGGGCGCAGATGGCGGGAAGGAGCCCCTGCGCTATTACACCTCACCTCTTCGCACAAACCATATGAAACTGTGTTGCATAATAAAACATGACTTTATTGTCAATGTACACAAGGCAATTTAACTGAACTCTAGACAATTTATTAGGATATCATGGTCGATCGTGTCAAACGCTGCACTTAGATCTAATAGGACGAGAATTGAGAGTTTATTCTGAGGTCACTAATTATTTTTGTAACAGCAGTTTCAGTGCTATGGTGCGTTCTGAAGCCTGATTGAAATTCCTCCATGATGTTGTTTTCTTTGAGAAAGGAGTTTATTTGTATTGAGACAATTTTTTCAAGTATCTTGCTGATGAATGGGAGGTTGGATATCGGCCTATAGTTGGTTAGTACATTACTGTCTAGTTTGGGTTTCTTTAGTAAGGGTCTTACGGCAGCTGTTTTGAATGCGTCTGGGAAAATACCTGTCAGAAGCGATGTATTTATAATATTTAGGACATGACTTGCAATACTCTCGAATATTCGCTTAGAAAATGCTGCGGGTATAGGGTCAATACAGGAAGTGGAGGAGTTACATGACAGTTTTGTAAAGCTCAGTTGATGTAATGCAAGCAAATTTTCCTATGGTTACTTTTTCACAGGGTTTGCTGATGGTGTCCATGTTTGTATCAGGACTAATGCTGGCTCTAATTTAAGTTATTTAGTTATTGAAGAATAATGCTAGTTCTTCACATTTTGATGTGGAGGGGTGGGGGCAGTGTTGAGTAGCTGGTCGATGGCTGAGAATAATATTCTAGAGTTTCCAACATTCTCTGTGATAATCTTAGAAAAATACTCCTTTCTTGCAACTCGTATTTCTTTGTTATAGGCAGTCATGGCTTCCTTATATATATTGCAGTTTATATATCTACAGATTATCTTTGTCTGTAGAGGATGTATGGTGGATGGATGAGAGAGGATGCATGATGGGTGGATGAGGATAGATGATCTATGTTGAAGGGCAACACTTCTATCTATCTTTCTCCTTTGTATCTCTAGTTCAGCTGCTTCATTTCCCAAAGAGAAAGACAGTGAATGAATGAATGACCTTTATTTATAGAGCACCCTTCACAGCACGAATGCACAGGGTGCTTTACACTACAGCTTAATATAAAAACACAATAAAAACAAAATCAGAAATAAATGACAACAGACAAACAGCAGTTAAAAACAGTGAAACCAGATAGAAAAAGTAGAATAAAAGAATTTGGATAAAATCATGAGTCACTAATTAAAACAACACTATAAAACAGAAAAAGGCGCCTATGTGATGCTTTTATGATTAAAAGCCTGCCTGAACAAATGTGTTTTTAGTTGTTTTTTAAAAGAGTTCTCAGAGGGGGCAGTTCGCAGGTCCAGGGGGAGAGCGTTCCAGAGCCTTGGTGCTGTCACCTCAAAGGCTCGATCACCCCTTGTTTTTAGCCTGGTCCTGGGGATCACTAGGAGGTGCTGATCGGCAGATCTGAGTGAGCGGGTGTTTGTGTAGGGATGGATGAGTTCCGTGATGTAGATAGGGGCCTGACCGTGAAGTGCTCTGAAAGTGAAAGTGAGGACTTTGAAGTGAATTCTATAGTGTACCGGGAGCCAGTGCAGGGATACCAAAATGGGAGTGATGTGACATGATTTTTTTGACCTTGTGAGTAGCCTGGCTGCAGCATTTTGGACCATTTGTAGTTTATCTGTGGATGATTTGGTGAGACAGGTGAAAAGTGAGTTGCAGTAGTCAAGCCTAGAGGAAATAAAAGCATGCACGGATAGTTCTAGTTCAGAGTGAGATATGATGGTGCGCAGTTTTGCAATGTTTCTGAGGTGAAAGAAGCAGGTGCGTGTGAGTGTTTTGACATGTTTGTCTAGGTTCATGGCCTGGTCAAAGACAACACCCAGGTTTCTCAGGTGGGGACGTATGTTGTCTTTAAGGGACCCCAAGTGAGTGGCCACTCTAGCTGCAGTCTTTTCAGCTGCTACGATCAGCACCTCCGTTTTATTTGCATTTAACTGGAGGAAGTTACTCCCCATCCAGCTCTCAATGCCGAGCAGGCACTCCTGGAGAAGGCTGAGTTTCTCCAAGTTGTCGGGTTTAAAAGAGCAGAGTAGTTGTATGTCGTCTGCGTAGCAGTGATATTTAATGCCGGTGAATTTGTTGATGAGGAGGCCTAGGGGAAGAGACAGTGAGAGAAAGTGAGAGAAAGAGAGTGATAGAGACAGTGAGAGTGAAAGAGAGTGAGATAAAGTGAGTGTATGCATGTGTGTGCACATCTGTACGTGTTTATGTGGGTGTGTATTTACTATTGTGTGTGTGTGCATGCACAATCTGGATGAGAGCATTATCTAAATGTGTAAAATGTGAACATTGCATAATGTGTGTGTGTATGTATGAAAGAGTCCAAATGTGTTCATGTAGGTGTGTATGCACGTATATGTGTGTGTGTGTGTGTCTGTGTGCGTGTGTCTGTGTGCATGCCTGTGTGTGTGTGTGTGTGTGTGTGTGCGTGTGTCTGTGTGCGTGCCTGTGTGTGTGTGTGTGTGTGTGTGTGTGTGTGTGTGTGTGTGTGTGTGTGTGTGTGTGTGTGTGTGTGTGTGTGTGTGTGTGTGTGTGTGTGTGTGTGTGTGTGTGTGTGCGTGCGTGTGCGTGTACAGGTCACAGCTGTTTAATAATCATTGATAAACCTTCCTCCTAGGTAATCTGTTTCTGCATATTGGAAACATGTGATTATCTCCTAACAGCAGATGAATGGTGAGAGGCTGATTGCTTTCCTCACGTTCAAACATTGGCTTAGCAGCCTGAGTTCCTGCACACAGCAGCATTCCTTAAAGGGGTACAGTACCAGCATTTACATCCCAAAAAACCCAGAGATTGTTCAGTAAAATATGACAAAAATAAATCTACATTTCATCAAAAAGAGATTATCTGCTGATGAGACATTGCTGCCGTCAGGCTAGTGGCGCCTGATCTTTGGGCGATGATTTGCCTTTAATTTTATGCGCTGTGAAACGGATTTCATATGATACGGTACAGCGATTTATATTGCTTAGGTTTTTAGATGCAAAGCACTTCTGTGATTGACAATATCAGTGTAACCGAGTGGATTTGAATCTTGGACCATAGCACCCACAGGTGACCACACTAACCAGCTGAGCTAAAGGGTCAGACCCGTTAGCAGGTGCTGGTTGACTGCGACCGACTCATCCATAGTTTACAGTCGTCCGCCCCCCGAGAAGTGCATCCTTGCATGCTCTTTCGTCCATGTGCGCACTTTCCAGAGGTTAAGGCACTGAGATCCCACCCCAATTGCTACATGAACCTGGATACAGATTCACAGGGCAATGAGATCCCACCGCTGCCACCAATGTAACCGAGTGGATTTGAATCTTGGATGAGAATCCACAGGCGGCCACACTAACCAGCTGAACTAAAGGGTCAGACCCGTTAGTAGGTGCTGGTTGACTACGACCGACTCATTCGTAGTTTAGTAATTAATTCACTCACAATGAAGTCTGAAGCTGCTCCATAGACAATGCATTGGGAAAGATGGTATACTGTAGGTGACACTGAGAGCAGCCCCGGGGGAGTGTTCTGAGTATACGGGTACGGATGTTCTGTTTCAGAACTAACAACACCACTGTAGAATGAAAGGTTATAAGAAATCAGCCTCCAAATCATTGTATATGGAGCAGCTCCAGACTTTATACCGGATGACATCTCAAGTTTGAGTCGTA
>NC_140166.1:86975015-86995015 GCF_963971535.1 Notolepis coatsorum
AAAAACAAAAGTAATCTGTCAAATAATACAGTGAATTTCCCGTGAAAAAAAATGAATTTTGTACAGTGTAGGCCAGGGCACCCGCAGGTCAACAGACAGAGAAGGAAACTGACTCAACACTAGCTGAGAAAAACAAAACACATACAAATATATAGACACTATTACACACACGCACACAAAGACACAAACACACATAGGCATACACACACACGCACAGACACACACACACACATGCATACACACACGTGCGCACTGTGGTTAGAGAAGGCCTGACAGATGCACTATGATGTGGGATTTAAAGCCATACTCTCTAAATGTGTCTTGGATGAGCTAATGGAGTGAAAGTTAGTGAGAAAGTATAGTCCTGAGGATCTACTGACACACACACACACACACACACACACACACACACACACACACACACTCTCGCTCTCACACACACACACACACACACACACACACACACACACACACACACACACACACACACACACACACACACACACACACACACACACACACACACACACACACACACACACACACACACACACACACACACACACACACACACACACACACACACACACACACACACACACACACACACACACACACACCAGAGTTTCCCATTCATAGATTTAATTCTAGGCAATCCTCCAAAAAAACAGGCCCACCAAAAACACATGTCCAGTCTTTCTGACCCAGTACTTCTCTTGTTACACACACGCACGCACGCACGCACGAACGCACGCACGACACACACACACACACACACACACACACACACACGCACACACACACACACACATGTCCAGTCTTTCTGACCCAGTACTTCTCTTGTTACACACACACACGCACGCACGCACGCCACACACACACACACACACACACACACACACACACACACACACACACACACACACACACACACACACACACACACACACACACACACACACACACACACACACACACACACACACACACACACACACACACACACACACACACACACACACACACACACACACACACACACACACGCCTCACTAAGCCTGTGTGTCCTCTCTTCCACATTCCTCCACCACCACTAATGACAGAAACAGTGAAGCCTGCAACATTAATCATATATTCATGTCTACAAACGATGACAAACAGACAGGGGACATAAACACTGTGAATCCAATTATATATGAAGAGACCTGTCAATTACAGACCCTATGTGTTCAAGTCACAACTTAATTAATCAGACACCACAATAACAAAACATCCACTCCAAGGGCAGAGAGCAACTCCTCCTTCTCCTTCCCCTCTCGGTGGCTGGTATACTGAACAATACCCTGATACTGCAAGGTCCTCCGAGTGATACTAGATACTGAACCATACCCTGATAACCACTAGGTCCTAGTGATACTAGATAGTGAACAATACCCTGTTAACCACTAGGTCCTAGTGATACTAGATAGTGAACAATACCCTGTCAACCACTAGGTCCTAGAGATACTAGATAGTGAACAATACCCTGTTAACCACTAGGTCCTAGAGATACCTCCTAGTGAGACCAGATACAATACCCTGTTATGCCGTCGGTGTGAATGGGTGAATGTGAGGGTATTTTTTTGTTTTTTTATTATTATTTTTGTATGCAGTCCAGCAGTCTTTCATGTGTCTGATGTATGTAGGTGAAGGCTAAGCTCTCAGCAGGAGATTGTTCAGTTGTTGTTATATAACACAGTATATTGTTATGATATACAGTATATAACACAGTATATTGTTATGTATTCAGATCAAGATTCCTATACTGTATGTATAACATGTTGATGAAACACAAAATAAGCATGTTGGCCGTTTCCAAAACTCGGCATAATCTAACTTTAAAGGTGCTATAGATAACATACAGCCACTAGATGTCGCAATAGAGCACCAGCATGCCATTCCAATCAGGTGCATTCCACATGGGGAAATGGGAAGTAGGGAGGGATACATGCACGCAACATGTAAACAACAACAATAATTTACGACCTGCAACCTTTTATATATGATAAATGTATTAATCAATCATTTTTGGGGGGGGGGGGCAATACTTGTATTCACCACCTTTCTAAAAAGCTCTGTGGATGTATTATACAAATTTCAATAAATAAAAAAGATTACTCTACATACACATTTGATCTATAGCACCTTTAATTAGAAAGGAATCTCTCCTGAAGTCAGTTTGAGCACACCTCGTGCTCAGTTTGAATCACTGATCTGCTGCTTCTCAGCAAAATGCCACAGAATCCATTTTCCACTCAAATGAGACGCGACAAAAACTAGGCTTCATCTGCGTTTATTCAGTAACACGCAAATATGAACACTCACAAGCACTCGTGAAAATTCCGCTCTTGACAACAAGGTATCCCTTCCAGCTTCCAGAGTTAGCTTTGCAGCAGATTCAGGTACGTGGCATTAATGAGACAGCTATGTTAATAGTGATATTTTAGTTTCTCCAGTCGACTAATGCTGTATAGCCAGATAATACATCAGCTAGTATTTTGTGTTTTTAAACTGAAAGTTTAATTCTACCTTAAGCCATGAGAAACTGGGACTGCATGATTGCCCAGTCTAATTAGGTAATGACAGTTCTGTCTGTGGCGCAGACTGATGATGCGAGCTCTGGCGGTAACAGACAGCGCAGTGATTGATAACAGACAGCTCAGTGATAACTCACTTAGTCTCTCTCTCTCTCTCTCTCTCTCTCTCTCTCTCTCTCTCTCTCTCTCTCTCTCTCTCTCTCTCTCTCTCTATATATATATATATATATATATATATATATATATATATATCTTGTTTAAGCCAGATAAGAGATGAATACAAATACAGTACAATATCTGCATTCGTTAGTCAGGTGCCTATTACTACTGTACCAAGTGCTTCTCATACTGTTCTTGACATGGCAGTCAAAGGCCGGCTTGATATCATAAAGTCATAAGATTCAAGATTCAAGAGATTAAGATTCAAGATAACATACATCAAGAAACTATTTCAGAGAGAGAGAGAGAGGGAGAGAGAGAGAGAGAGAGAGAGAGAGAGAGAGAGAGAGAGAGAGAGAGAGAGAGAGAGAGAGAGAGAGAGAGAGAGAGACACCAAGGACCATAAAGGACATTGTACCAATTCAAGTACAAATATGAGAATCACAACAAATATCAAGTGTGTGTCTCCGTGTGGCCTGTTGTGTTATGTTAGCTTGTCATCCAACCACTGCTGCTGAGTGTTGTTGCTGAAGGACCTAGTGATGCACGAACGCACACACACACACACACACACACACACACACACACACACACACACACACACACACACACACACACAAAATGTAATACTGTACATATAATTGACTGCGCTGAGACTACCTGATGACAAGGTGTAATATGTTTCAGTCAACAGCCAGTCAGACTGCTGTAATAATACAGACACGTCTCCAGCATCTACTACACACACCTCAGAGCGGGGAAATACACCCTAAAACACAAACTCACACAATATTGGGAAGTCCTTATCGGATTGGATCGGATGGAGATCAGGGGCCGATCGCAGCATATTTTAATCGATCGGTATTGATTGGTATCGGCTATATTAAGCCCAACAATTCAGATCCTTTTTTTGTTGAAAGAAAGAAATGAAAACCATTAACTCATTCACGGCCAACCACGACTGTAGTCGGGTAATCTCGCCATGCGTTGAGTGCCAGAACCCGAGTATAGTCGGGTTTTCGATCGTTTTCATTGTTTTTTTCTTTTATTCGATTTTTTTTATTCTATACAGTCTCACGGACCTCGGTGTATCATTGGGACTCATTCTGAGACGCCGAGAGTGCAATGCCGGACGAATCCTGCTAGGTGGCAGTATCGCCCACCCTTTGAAACCTTATTTCACACTGTGTGTTACATATAGTCCGGGCAGAGAATTTGGACTCAGCCAAGTGAATCGCTTCATCCGAGCACTTTGGAACACGTTCAGCACACTTCATGCATATTTTGTGCCAGTTCATGTCAGGGACCCGATGGACATCAATACTGGAAATCGCGATCAGACAATTAGAATATAATTTTTGGGATACCTCCTAGTAAAGGTAAGGACTATACGACATCAATCCTACTTTGATCCAACAATGATTTCACATCGATCACAACGATCATATGCTACGTACTCCAAAACGTATGCCGTTGCTGACGATCAGAGCATCAAAAAACAACCCTCCCCCCTTTGATGCATTCATGATGAAACATAATACCTATTATATACCTTTGATTTGGAAATAGTAACGTATCCACGCGAGCAACGCAAACTCCTTTAGCAAAATTCACATAGCTCTCCATAACGCAGCTTCCAGGAATTAGCCAGGATCACTCTGAAACTATACAATATTCACCACGGGATAACACGCAAACATATACCGTACTTTTCGCACTATAAGCCGCACCTGAATATAAGCCGCAGCAGCTAAATTGAATGATGTGTACATATAAAAGCCGCACTGGACTATAAGCCGCAGGTGTTTTCATGTTTAATTACCATATGTAATTAGCATTGGGACACAATACTGTCGGAC
This sequence comes from Notolepis coatsorum, assembly GCF_963971535.1. Taxonomy (NCBI): domain Eukaryota; kingdom Metazoa; phylum Chordata; class Actinopteri; order Aulopiformes; family Paralepididae; genus Notolepis; species Notolepis coatsorum. The sequence continues at coordinate 86,979,610 of NC_140166.1, forward strand.
AAATAACAAGAATTAACTCATTTACAAGTTGTATTAAGTTTAGCAAATAAGGGAACAGATGAATAACATTTCAATGCAGTCAAAAAAGCAATATTTTCATTTTTACATTTTCGGGTTTGGTCACGTCGAGTCACATATAAGCCGCACCGTTATATAAGCCGCAGGGTCGAAAAATGGGGAAAAAAGGTGCGGCTTATAGTCCGAAAAGTACGGTACATGAAAAAACTTACTATTTTTTACATGTTGGCCGAGAGATAGTGACTGTCAAATGAGCCATAGTATTGTCTCCATAGCTATAATATAGAATATAGATATAGCCCTGCAAACATCGTGACGCACAGTGAAAATGCCTATATTTTAAAGCGTGGCCCATTGACTACAAGGATGGAGATAATGGCTGGCGCTGAAAGTGTTAAGGGAAAGCTGTGATGTAAGGTATAATCTTTCTGTCTTTTCAGAGATAGTTTTATTACCAAGCATATCTTACCTGCATTGGATTGGTTTTCCTAACGTACATGACTCAGGTCGGAATTGGGGGGGACAAAGAAAAGTTTAACAGAAAATGTACTTCAACTATTATCCCTACATATTAATCCTATTGAACTATAGATGGGTTTCTCATCCACGTCAGTGCTGCTCAGTGCATCAAAGAGGCACAAAAAGAATCCTGGTCAGAACAACAGGGCTGACTACAATAGATTTGTTAGCCATGCTAGCGATCTAAACAATCAATCCATGCCAAAACTAGATATGTAAAAGATGAAAGACTCACAGCCATGCTGATTTGGCAAGATGACATCCAGCCATTTTCGTTTGAAACATCTTTTAGTCAGGGGAGTGTCATGGTTTCTCCATAGAGCTCCATTATACTTTTAGTGAGGGGAGTGACATGGTTTCTCCATAGAGCTCCATTATACTTTTAGTCAGGGGAGTGTCATGGTTTCTCCATAGAGCTCCATTATACTTTTAGTCAGGGGAGTGTCATGGGTTCTCCATAGAGCTCCATTATACTTTTAGTCAGGGGAGTGTCATGGTTTCTCCATAGAGCTCCATTATACTTTTAGTCAGGGGAGTGTCATGGGTTCTCCATAGAGCTCCATTATACTTTTAGTCAGGGGAGTGCCATGGTTTCTCCATAGAGCTCCATTATACGTTTAGTCAGGGGAGTGTCATGGTTTCTCCATAGAGCCACATTATACTTTTAGTCAGGGGAGTGTCAGGGTTTCTCCATAGAGCTCCATTATACTTTTAGTCAGGGGAGTGCCATGGTTTCTCCATAGAGCTCCATTATACTTTTAGTCAGGGGAGTGCAATGGTTTCTCCATAGAGCTCCATTCTACTTTTAGTCAGGGGAGAATACCAGTGTGCTCAAGTATTCCTTTCTAAATTCAAAGGAAACCATAGGAATAACAGTGACTTATACGTTAGGGTGTGTTCCCCTTTAGAGAGGAGGGGGGGGGGGGGGGGTCTAGTTAAAAACAGCCTGGATTTGGTTGTGAGGGATAATAAGGCCGTGCTGCATATACTGCACGTGCTATATAGAGAGAGAGCACTCAACCCGATACCAGCTCACTTAACAAAGTTAGCCTCAGCACGCAAGCAGCCAGGCACACACGCATATACGCACGGAAGCGCGCATGCACACATATCCGAGACATAGATGCACATATATGTACACACACACACACATTATCACTCGCTCGCGCACACACACACACACTTACTGTACACACACACACACTTACACACACGACACAGGCCTGGGGGGGACTTTCTGCCATGACAGCTGTTTTGACATAGATACCGGTATGCTTACTAGTATGTGCATGAGCAGGTACACACACACACACACACACGCACACACACACACACACACACACACACACACACACACACACACACACACACACACACACACACACACACACACACACACACACACACACACACACACACATACACACACACACACACACACACACACACACACACACACACACACACACACACACACACACACACACACACACACACACACACACACACACACACACACACACACACACACACAAACACGTGAGGGGCTCTTGAAGGCTTAGCGTGCACAGTGTTGACTAACAAAGTTAGTCTAGGCACGCCAACACACAACCACACGCAGATAAAAGGAAACACAAACACGTGCACTCGCAGGGGGGCAGGACATGCCGAGGGTGGCGGCTCACATGACGAGCCATAATGTGTGTAAGTAAACAGGCACATATGGCCCACGGGAGAGTCAGCCCAGACACTGATATCCCCCCCGGGGGGAGGACCTGGAGAGCCACGCAGCGCTGGGTTCCATTCTCCACAGCGGCCTGTGGCAGGGGGCCTTTCAGCCCCGCGAGGTACGTCGTCAAGCTCAGAAAGAGACCTGCAGAGCGGAGGAAGGGCTTTGACAACCACCAGGGCCCTCATTCATCAACGTGGACGTAGAATATGTTCTATTTCCACACGTAAGCACGGAATGTAGAACTAGTGTACGCACAGGGAAGTCGGGATTCATCACACGGTGCGTACGCAGGCTCTACGCTCCTCCGTAGAACTTTGTTCTACCGTCAATGCTCGTGCATCCATATATGGTCATGAAAGTGAGGAAACACCCCCCATGGGATGTGAAATAATGGACCGACCCGAGCGGAACTCTGAGAAACTCCACGGAGAATTCACTGCTGTCGAACCAAGAAGACACTATCGCGTATTATGGGATAAATAAAAGGCGGATTTGTAAACGGTGATGTCAGATATCAACGGCTCCCTAAGACCATTGCTGCAATTCTGCCTGGACAGCTCAAAATACTAATAAAGACCGTTCGTTGACCACTGTTTGGCGTTGGTTGTGTGTCATTATAACCGTGCTGTAATATGAATGCCTTTATTAGTTGTGTTCGATTGGCTATATGATTTTTAGAGGCATCTATTTTGTTGTCGGCTAATAAAGACCGCGCTGGAATATGACTGCCTTTTCCCGTGTTGTTTGATTAATACCCAGGGATTAAAGTTCTCCTCAATTTGATTCCAAATCGCGATGGATCTCCCGTCAATTTTCTACCTGCTGCATATGATTTCTAGAGGCATACTACAATCCATTTTGATGTCAGTATTGGGTAGCCTACATAAACAATAATACGAGAGCTATACAAGAACAATGAATCTTACTGCCATGTATGATGTAGCAGATACGCCATGTGTAGCCTGCCTATATGTGATCAATACAAACATGAACTTGAATTCCATCATGTCTGTGTGCGGGTCACTGCGGGAACTCACAAGGCTGTTGTCACAATGTAAATAAGAACGTGCACTGAAAAGTTACAGTATGTAGTTGGTTGATCATTTGTATGACAGTCAGTAAACCCTTGCAAAAAGTATCCGTTTTATTTAATGAATTGAAAACATTCAGCATCGCCTTCCTCCCGGCATCCAGCAATAACATGTATCAGGCAAATGCGCATCGCAACATTGACTGAGTGGAATCCCTTTCTATTCACATAACTGCATTTGTGATGGAGCTTTGACAGCTACAGTAACAGTCTATTGGTCGATCCATCTCCAATATCACGATGGACCGTGCCGCGGTGGCAAAGACCCGAGGGTGGAGAGGATCTTGAATGAATTCCATCATCATATATATATGTTGTGTGTCTGTCCACTATGTTTGTTACTTTGTTATCCCCCCCCCCCCCCCCCCTATCTATGTAAAGCGACCTTGGGTCTCTTGAAAGGCGCTATATAAAATGAAGCTATTATTATTATTGTTATTATTATTATTATCATCACATCTGTGCGGGAGCTCACAAATAGACTGTTAGTCTCAGTGAAGTTTCAACTGAGGTCATCTATTCTAACCAACAAATTGAAGTAGAAAGCATTTCGTGACCAATCTTATTTGGAAACATGACACACAAAATAATTTGCTTTTTATTTGAAACAATATCTAATCGCGTTTGGAGGTTGGTGTTTTGCGTCTGCCCCCCCGTGCCAAACAAGCAGGCCAACCTCTTGTTCGCGTGTGAGCCCGTTATAATTACACTACTGTCGCTATTTTACAATGAACTATAATGAATTACGGGTCATACAGAAGTTGAACACTAATGCACGGAAGCTTATTTCCGCCTTGAAACTAATGCAGGACTGAGGAGTGCTTATGCGTAGTAACGATATTCTACCACTGGGCGCCAGGTACGCCTGGTCTGGTCTGACCTGTGCGTAGATGTAAGCACGGAGTCAAGTTCAAATCGAAATTGATGAATCCCACTCTTTGCTTAGAAATGATCGTACGCACAGGGTAAGCACAGATCTGTGCGTAGAACACGTTGATGAATGAGGGCCCAGGTGTTTATGTAGATTATTATTTATTTATTTACACTAATATTTACCTATTAGTGTTGGTACATATATTTAATATATATATGCAGAATAGTGCATTTATGTGTAGATATGTGTATGTGTGTGTGTGTGTATGTATGTATGTATGTATGTATGTATGTATGTATGTATGTATGTATGTATGTATGTATGTATGTATGCATGTACTGTATGTATGTATGTATGTATGTATGTATGTATGTATGTATGTATGTATGTATGTATGTATGTATGTATGTATGTATGTATGTATGTATGTATGTATGTATGTATGTATGTGTGTGTGTATGTGTGTATGTATGTATGTATGTATGTATGTATGTATGTATGTATGTATGTATGTATGTATGTATGTATGTATGTATGTATGTATGTATGTATGTATGTATGTATGTATGTATGTGTGTGTGTATGTATGTATGTATGTATGTATGTATGTATGTATGTATGTATGTATGTATGTATGTATGTATGTATGTATGTATGTATGTATGTATGTATGTATGTATGTATGTATGTATATGTAGAATTATATACTGTATATTTTTACAATAGTTAAAAAGGCAACATTTTATAATACTAATTGGTCAATATATGCTTACAAGATAAATATATTTTTCATAAATAGTAAAGTATATAGTCAATGTGTATATGTAAACATTAGGATATACATATGGAAGTCAATTGATGATTATGAATCACTGAGTAGTAGAGAAGGGGTAGTATTAGATACGTTTAGACTTCGTCCTACTCCTTTTCATGTTTATTGGTTTGTTTATTATTCAAATGTTCACATGTTCGAAATAAAGATTGAATTCATTACTTCATTCATTCAAGCTTAGCAAGTGATTTCATTTATAATTTTCAGATTGAGATTTCAGATTTGTTTCAAGATTATTTAAATCAAAAATGATTATGCTGCACTGGCATAGTTTCAAGAAACTCAACTTGTTCCACGTTAATATAAATAGGATTTTGATGACTGCTCTTCATCAGAATGTTTTCACGTTTCAACTTTCCACAGCTCTCAGAAGCCCCGCCCATGGCTCTTAACTCCCAGCTGGCTGACCGCTAACAGGAAACAGCAGCTAGCAGACATGACCACCAACAGCGCCTCTAGAGGAGGCAAGCCTGCACTGCCCCTCTGCCCACTGCCCGTCTGACCCTCTGCCCGAGCTCATTGTTACTAGCTAAGTGTCTAAGACCTAAACATGAGAGGGGCTATGGCCTTAGTACCAATGTGTTAAAAGAGACAGCATTTGCTCTTTTCCGTCTGTGTAGATTCTATTTTGAAACTGGAGACAAAGCAGGGAGGATGCTGAGCTTGTAGACTAAAGCAAACAGAAGATAGACGGGCAATTCAAGTGATTGGAGGCGAGAACGTTATCTTACAATGTGATGCAGCTACAGGGACGTGCACAGGTTAGAGGGGCAGGTGCTCAAAGGCTGAAAAGGGCACTATACCTGTGTGTGTTATAACCGAGTGCGCAAAGTACGCAAGCCCTTTTTTTGGGGGGCATTTTCGGGGGGGGGGGGGGGGGGGGGGGGCTTTTTATGCTTTTTGGGGGGTTTTGGTGATCAAATATTGAATATTGAACTATAATAATCAGTGCAGAAGCTCACTTATCCTTGAAAGACATTTGTATCACTGACATAAAAGGCCCATACAGCTCCATAAATGTTCAGGGGGGAGGGAATAAGTGCTTACCCTACAGACCCAAAGAAGTGCTGTATATTCTGTATTGTTTAATATAAATGCATTTTTTATTACAATCCCCATTTGTATTTGAGATTCCCAAATCAGATTGGATTTGACTTCTTCGTGTCCCTCAGTGAGTGTAATACCAGCATTCAACTGTATGCGCCACAGCGGTCATCATCATCATCATCATCATCATCATCATCATCATCATCATCATCATCATCATCATCATCATCATCATCATCACCACCCACGCTATGTATAAAATATATAGTTTAGTTTAGTTTATTCAGATCCCCATTAGCCACTGCCACAGGCATAGGCTACTATTACTGGAGTCCACACAAATCAATACAATAAAATGCAATACAATACAACAAAACAATACAATACACCTCAATAACACATACAAATATTATATAATAAAATAGGTCCGCGGAGAGGCATGCTGAGGAGGCTGTGCAAACTGCAATGGAATATGGGGCATCTCTCTCTCTTTACCTAATATTTTGATTCTATCCTGAAATGTTTCAGTTGGAAGGGCAGTCTATATGCGCAACGGTAAAAAAGAAATATATATATATTGTTTTTTTTAAGTGCACTTTTTTTTATGAGGCTCAAAAGGGCAGGTGCTCAAGCACCCCTTGGGCTCTATGTGTGCACGTGCCTGCACAGCTATATAATTAATCAACCGTTTAAAAATTACATTTTCTTTGAAGGCTTCAGCCTCCCTAGAGTCAGTTGGGTTGACAGGTGCTTGATGCTCCTGTTACACAGGCTGAGATGGGGATCAGTTGGGTTGACAGGTGCTTGATGCTCCTGTTACACAGGCTGAGATGGGGATCAGTTGGGTTGACAGGTGCTTGATGCTCCTGTTACACAGGCTGATGACAGGTGCTTGATGCTCTGTTACACAGGCTGAGATGGGGATCAATCATGAAGAAGGCCTTGGGGGGGGGGGGGGGGGGGGGGGGGCGCCAGGAGTTAAAAACTTGTAATCCCTATTGATTGATTGATTGATTGATTGAACATTTATATTAACAGATTGCAGAATGGGTACAGTACAGTACAGCTCAATACACACAATTGTTAAGGGGATGCAGACCAGAGAAAGACTTTCGTCTTGTTTACATCAGGGTCCCCATTTTCATTCATAATGAGTTGAAATTAATCTGATCCAATCAGATAGGGATTACAAGTGTTGAACTCCTGGGCCTGGGGACGACAGCCTGGGAATCAAATTCTACATGTTTCTTCTTCACACCTACTGTTGTTATTTAATGAAAGATTAGAATCTGAGTCCATGCCCCCTCTATGCCCCCCTCTCAAAACCAGGTATATATCCATATTATATAGTATATAGTATTATAAAAAAAAAAAAGGGAATATATATGACAGAGGCAGTGGCTCAAGAGGTAGAATGATCATTCAACTTTTTATCTATAGCACCTTAAAAAAAAAGATGGTTGAGAGCTGACCTTTGAGCTCTCTCTCCTCGCGCTCCACTCCTGGTGGTGAAGCCTCATTAAGCTAGCGAGGTACAGTATGTGGAGTCAACAGCACGCTGACTCATTAAGCTAGCGAGGTACAGTATATGGAGTCAACAGCCTGCTGACTCATTAAGCTAGCGAGGTACAGTATGTGGAGTCAACAGCCTGCTGACTCATTAAGCTAGCGAGGTACAGTATGTGGAGTCAACAGCACGCTGACTCATTAAGCTAGCGAGGTACAGTATGTGGAGTCAACAGCACGCTGACTCATTAAGCTAGCGAGGTACAGTATATGGAGTCAACAGCACGCTGACTCATTAAGCTAGCGAGGTACAGTGTGTGGAGTCAACAGCACGCTGACTCATTAAGCTAGCGAGGTACAGTATGTGGAGTCAACAGCACGCTGACTCATTAAGCTAGCGAGGTACAGTATGTGGAGTCAACAGCACGCTGACTCATTAAGCTAGCGAGGTACAGTGTGTGGAGTCAACAGCACGCTGACTCATTAAGCTAGCGAGGTACAGTGTGTGGAGTCAACAGCACACTGACTCAGGCATCACTCAACCTGTTTCAACACCTTCAGCTGCAACACGGAACACATCCGACACGTCTCATCTGAAGATCTCTTCAGAGCCAATAACATTGTCCCCCGGCGCAGTAAGATAATCTGACATACATCATCTCAGAGATGAGCTTGATGAGGCTGGGTACAAGGTAATATCGCTTGTTAAAGCTTGTCTCTTTCAAGTGTATTCCTATAGGTATACCTGCTCACTGCAAATAGGAAAGAGGATGAGAGTGTGAGAAAGTGTGTGAGAGAGCGATAGAGAGAGAGAGGTGAGACAGAGAGATAGAGAGAGAAAGAGAGGTGAGAGAGTGAGAGAGAGGTGTGTGTGTGTATGTGTGTGTGTGAGAGAGAGAGAGAGAGAGAGAGAGAGAGAGAGAGAGAGAGAGAGAGAGAGAGAGAGAGAGAGAGAGAGAGAGAGAAAGAGAAAGAGAGAGAGAGAGAGAGAGAGAGAGAGAGAGAGAGAGAGAGAGAGAGAGAGAGGTGAGGGAGGATAGGTGAGAGGAAGATAGTGAAAGAGAGAGAGGGGAGAGAGCGTGAGAGAGACAGATCAATCTGTCTTACTATTTTCTCTCTCTTGGAAAGCGCTGATGGAAGGGGAACAGCAGATCAAAACAATACAATAGAGAATGGAAATCAACATATCTTACACGTCTCTACTCCAACCCACTGTTTACCGCCCGCCCCTCGCAGGATCATAGAGCGAGACCTTCTAGTCGGGGGTCTGGAAGAGGATTGATATTGTCTCCTCCCCCTCACAACAACCTGAGCCTGTCAGCGCTCTTTTGATGGACGGACTCACTCGCTCCGATACACCGCGGCCTGCTGGTTCAATACTGCATCAAGTCAAACCAGTTTGGTCCCTATCAGTCAGCATGACTCCAAATGATATACTGTAGGGTCCAGGTTGAAAAAAATGCCAGTTATCCTTTAAAACACACACACACACCCACACACACACACACACACACACACACACACACACACACACACACACACACACACACACACACACACACACACACTAAATGTTCTGTTTAGGAGAGACCATGGCCATTACAAATGCTGTACCTCCAAGGCCATTCGTTTGCGTGTGCTTGGGATGACGTTAGTAGTCTGTGAGACGTAACGTTACAACATCTTTACAAAACCTTGAAAAGCCTTTCTGCAGTACAGCGGTATTCAACAACATTCCTCCCATTTGTACCACATTTAAACAGATGATTTTTTATTATCTGATTTTGCTCTTCCATAAAATGTGAAAAACAGAAAAATAGCCTTCGGGTTGTGTTCTGGCAGAGCCTGTTCTGACACAACGGCTGTTCAACAAGCTTTCCTTGTCTGACTGCAAACGCGGGCCATTCGGAGCATTGATAAGACTGATTGCAATGACCACACAAATCCACTGTTCATAATGGCTCATGTTGTGAAATGTAATGATTTGGTGTATTATAAAATAATGCAAATAATGTACAGAGATAAAAAGAAAAATCAATACAGGAGAGCAAATTTGATTTGAGATGTTTGTAATTTTACTGTTCAAAAAGCTAAGACAGGGATTAAAAGCAGATGTATTTATATTGTTGGGGTTAACTTGTGGAACAATTCTGATATAAATGTTAACAATAAGTAATTCGCAATTGGTGTGTTTGTTGTGTCTGGTGTGTCTGGTGTGTTTGGTGTGTCTGGTGTGTTTATTGTGTCTGTTGTGTCTGGTGTGTTTATTGTGTCTGTTGTGTCTGGTGTGTTTATTGTGTCTGGTGTGTTTATTGTGTCTGTTGTGTCTGGTGTGTTTATTGTGTCTGGTGTGTTTATTGTGTCTGGTGTGTTTATTGTGTTTGGTGTGTCTGTGTGTTTGTTGTGTCTGGTGTGTTTATTGTGTCTGGTGTGTCTGGTGTGTTTGTTGTGTCTGGTGTGTTTGTTGTGTCTGGTGTGTTTATTGTGTCTGTTGTGTCTGGTGTGTTTATTGTGTCTGTTGTGTCTGGTGTGTTTGTTGTGTCTGGTGTGTTTATTGTGTCTGTTGTGTCTGGTGTGTTTATTGTGTATGTTGTGTCTGGTGTGTTTGTTGTGTCTGTTGTGTCTGGTGTGTTTATTGTGTCTGTTGTGTCTGGTGTGTTTATTGTGTCTGGTGTGTTTATTGTGTCTGGTGTGTTTGGTGTGTTTGGTGTGTTTGGTGTGTCTGTGTGTTTGGTTGTGTCTGGTGTGTCTGGTGTGTTTATTGTGTCTGTTGTGTCTGGTGTGTTTATTGTGTCTGTTGTGTCTGGTGTGTTTACTGTGTTTGTGTGTCTGGTGTGTTTATTGTGTCTGGGGTGTCTGGTGTGTCTGGTGTGTTTGTTGTGTCTGTTGTGTCTGTTGTGTTTGCTGTGTTTGGTGTGTTTGGTGTGTCTGGTGTGTTTGGTATGTTTGGTGTGTCTGGTGTGTCTGGTGTGTTTGGTGTGTCTGGTGTGTTTGGTGTGTCTGGTGTGTCTGGTGTGTTTGGTGTGTCTGGTGTGTTTATTGTGTCTGTTGTGTCTGGTGTGTTTATTGTGTCTGGTGTGTTTATTGTGTCTGGTGTGTCTGGTGTGTTTGTTGTGTCTGGTGTGTTTATTGTGTCTGGTGTGTCTGGTGTGTTTGTTGTGTCTGGTGTGTTTATTGTGTCTGTTGTGTCTGGTGTGTTTATTGTGTCTGTTGTGTCTGGTGTGTTTATTGTGTCTGTTGTGCCTGGTGTGTTTGTTGTGTCTGGTGTGTTTATTGTGTCTGTTGTGTCTGGTGTGTTTATTGTGTATGTTGTGTCTGGTGTGTTTGTTGTGTCTGTTGTGTCTGGTGTGTTTATTGTGTCTGTTGTGTCTGGTGTGTTTATTGTGTCTGGTGTGTTTATTGTGTCTGGTGTGTTTGGTGTGTTTGGTGTGTTTGGTGTGTCTGGTGTGTTTGTTGTGTCTGGTGTGTCTGGTGTGTTTATTGTGTCTGTTGTGTCTGGTGTGTTTATTGTGTCTGTTGTGTCTGGTGTGTTTACTGTGTTTGGTGTGTCTGGTGTGTTTATTGTGTCTGGGGTGTCTGGTGTGTCTGGTGTGTTTGTTGTGTCTGTTGTGTCTGTTGTGTTTGCTGTGTTTGGTGTGTTTGGTGTGTCTGGTGTGTTTGGTATGTTTGGTGTGTCTGGTGTGTCTGGTGTGTTTGGTGTGTCTGGTGTGTTTGGTGTGTCTGGTGTGTCTGGTGTGTTTGGTGTGTCTGGTGTGTTTGCTGTGTCTGGTGTGTCTGGTGTGTCTGGTGTGTCTGGTGTGTTTGCTGTGTTTGGTGTGTTTGGTGTGTCTGGTGTGTTTGGTATGTTTGGTGTGTCTGGTGTGTCTGGTGTGTTTGGTGTGTCTGGTGTGTTTGGTGTGTTTGGTGTGTCTGGTGTGTTTGGTATGTTTGGTGTGTCTGGTGTGTCTGGTGTGTTTGGTGTGTCTGGTGTGTTTGGTGTGTCTGGTGTGTTTGGTGTGTCTGGTGTGTCTGGTGTGTCTGGTGTGTCTGGTGTGTTTGGTGTGTCTGGTGTGTCTGGTGTGTCTGGTGTGTCTGGTGTGTTTGGTGTGTCTGGTGTGTCTGGTGTGTCTGGTGTGTCTGGTGTGTTTGGTGTGTCTGGTGTGTCTGCTCTGTTGGCTTCCTGGTTGTTGTCTGCTTGGTTGTTGTCTGCTTGGTTGTTGTCTGCTTGCTTGTTGTCTGCTTGGTTGTTGTCTGCTTGGTTGTTGTCTGCTTGCTTGTTGTCTGCTTGCTTGTTGGCGGCTTGCTTGTTGGCGCTTGCTGGCCCAGTCTCAGTCACACACCTCAGGCTTAATAATGGACGAGGCTCCAACACAACAGCCTGACAGACAGAAGGGTGGAGTGATGAGTGATATCGAAAGAGGGAGATAGGAGGGCAGTGAGAGAGAGAGAGCAGGCGCCAGAGAAAGAGAGATGGAGAGAAGGAGAGAGACAGAGAGGGAGGTAGAGATAGTAGGAAAGAGAGGGAAAGGGAAGAGTGAATGACAGATTGTCTCATGCTAACTTGCTAAAAAAAAAAAAAAAAAAAAAGCTAGTGTTGTTGAATGACTACTTCAATCAGGAGTGAGGGAAGGATCCTTCAACACTGAGATTAAACAAAGGAAAAACAGAGAGAGAGAGAGAGAGAGAGAGAGAGAGAGAGAGAGAGAGAGAGAGAGAGAGAGAGAGAGAGAGAGAGAGAGAGAGAGAGAGAGAGAGAGAGAGATGGTGTGAGGACAGGTTGGAGTAAATGAGCGTGGAAGGATGATGATACTGAGGAGAGAAAGAAAGAAAGAAAATGATTGTGAGGAAAAACAATGAAGGTGACTGGAAGACAGAGAGAGAAAGCAAGAGAGGGAGAAAGAGAGAGAAAGAGAGAGAGGAGAGAGAGAGAGGAAGGGAGAGAGAGAGAGAGAGGAGAAAGAGAGAAGAGAGAGAGAGAGAGAGAGAGAGAGAGAGAGAGAGAGAGAGAGAGAGAGAAAAACTAAAAAAAAAAACTCAGAGCGTGTTTTTATAGTCACATATTTGTCATGTGTAGGTGGGTTTTCCAGCAAACTCACCACTCTCGCTGCCGTTGAATTCGTAAGGGCTGCTACCACATAGTAGTACTTGGTGGCATCCGCGGTAATATTCCTGAGAGCGAATTGGGCTTCGGCTTGCGCGAACCAAGCGTTGGCACTCTGCGCAGCTTGAGTGAAAACTGCGTTCAAAGTTCTGCGATCTGCGTTCTGTTGTTCAGTTGACATGTTCGATATAATCTCCGAAATACGTCCAAGGGTCACAAATGTAGGAATGCAGTAATGATAGCGTAGACGGAGTCGTGTTCCGATGCAAAAACGCTAGTTTATTACGCACTCTACTGTCGCACAAACAACACCTCCATTCAACGTTCACTGTCTCTCTTTAACTACGTCATCCCCCGCTAAGGGTCATGGGAGATGTAGTAAACACCACAAAAGGCTAGAATGCCGTGAATTATGTCCCAGTAAGTAGCCACTACATGCAAATCATTAATCATACATCCAAAATAGCATACAGCCACTACATGCAAATCATTAATCATACATCCAAAATAGCATACGTTTATTATTATACACGATGATGATACAGCTCCCAGGGGAGCTTTAGAGACCCCCAGGGGAGCTGATGTCTGATCTAGGGGAGCTATAGCGGACCGGGCTCCCCTCCTGGATCGCACCCCTGCTTCCACCACGGCGTGTTTCCAAATGAAACAGGATGCCAGGGCACCAGCAGAGAGCTGATGGGTGGGACTTAGTGCTAGGAGGGAGCTGATTGGGTGGGGCTTAGTCGCTAGGAGGGAGCTGATTGGTTGGGGCTTAGTGCTAGGGTTGAACTGATTGGGTGGGACTTAGTGCTAGGGTTGAGCTGATTGGGTGGGGCTTAGTGCTAGGAGGGAGCTGATTGGGTGGGGCTTAGTGCTAGGGTTGAACTGATTGGGTGGGACTTAGTGCTAGGGTTGAGCTGATTGGGTGGGGCATAGTGCTAGGGTTGAGCTGATTGGGTGGAACTTAGTGCTAGGAGGGAGCTGATTGGGTGGAACGTAATGCTAGGGTTGAGCTGATTGGGTGGGACTTAGTGCTAGGGTTGAGCTGATTGGGTGGGACTTAGTGCTAGGGTTGAGCTGATTGGGTGGGAGTTAGTGCTAGGGTTGAGCTGATTGGGTGGGAGTTAGTGCTAGGGTTGAGCTGATTGGGTGGGGACTTAGTGCTAGGGTTGAGCTAATTGGGTGGGACTTAGTGCTAGGGTTGAGCTGATTGGGTGGGACTTAGTGCTAGGGGTTGAGCTGATTGGGTGGGACTTAGTGCTAGGGTTGAGCTGACTTGGGTGGGACTTAGTGCTAGGAGGGAGCTGATTGGGTGGGAGTTAGTGCTAGGTTGAGCTGATTGGGTGGGACTTAGTGCTAGGGCTGAGCTGATTGGGTGGAATTTCTTGGCTACTTTTATAGTGCCAGGAAGAAAATATTAAAAATATATACTGAATACTTTCATCTGAATCAAATCCAATCAATTCTAAAAATCCTGAGATCGATCTTTAAATCCAGGCCTTTTTTCAGCGGACGTGTTACAGTAAGACATTCACAAAATGCAGATTCTGCTGACCTACTATGGAAACTCGGTTGACAAAATTACACCTTTTGACAACAATGACAGGTGCTTTGTCCCCTGAACCCAGCGCCTGTCAAGCCTCACTGAATCCATCCATATTGAATCAAATTGAAATCAAAATTGAATCGGGACGATTGTGAATTGAATAAAATCGGGTAATTAGTGCCGATACCCAGCCTGATTACTTTTACACCCTATGAGCTGGTTCTGTTGTCATGGTAACTTTAACACACTAGGGGCCGGCTCCGTTGTCATGGTAACTTTAACACACTAGGGTCCGGCTCCGTTGTCATGGTAACTTTAACACAATAGGGGCCGGCTCCGTTGTCATGGTAACTTTAACACACTAGGGGCCGGCTCCGTTGTCATGGTAACTTTAACACACTAGGGGCCGGCTCCGTTGTCATGGTAACTTTAACACACCTAGGGGCCGGCTCCGTTGTCATGGTAACTTTAACACACTAGGGTCCGGCTCCGTTGTCATGGTAACTTTAATAACACACTAGGGGCCGGCTCCGTTGTCATGGTAACTTTAACACACTAGGGTCCGGCTCCGTTGTCATGGTAACTTTAACACACTAGGGGCCGGCTCCGTTGTCATGGTAACTTTAATAACACTAGGGTCCGGCTCCGTTGTCATGGTAACTTTAACACAATAGGGTCCGGCTCCGTTTGTCATGGTAACTTTAATAACACACTAGGGTCCGGCTCCGTTGTCATGGTAACTTTAACACACTAGGGGCCGGCTCCGTTGTCATGGTAACTTTAACACACTAGGGGCCGGCTCCGTTGTCATGGTAACTTTAACACACTAGGGTCCGGCTCCGTTGTCATGGTAACTTTAACACACTAGGGTCCAGCTCCGGTTGTCATGGTAACTTTAATAACACACTAGGGGCCGGCTCCGTTGTCATGGTAACTTTAACACACTAGGGTCCGGCTCCGTTGTCATGGTAACTTTAACACAATAGGGGCCGGCTCCGTTGTCATGGTAACTTTAACACACTAGGGTCCGGCTCCGTTGTCATGGTAACTTTAACACACTAGGGGCCGGCTCCGTTGTCATGGTAACTCTTAACACACTAGGGGCCGGCTCCGTTGTCTATGGTAACTTTAACACACTAGGGGCCGGCTCCGTTGTCATGGT
>NC_140166.1:86997515-87010015 GCF_963971535.1 Notolepis coatsorum
GCGCCGGGGTTGAAAAGCTTTGTTAGACGTGCAGAACGCACCGGCCGCCGGGGTTGAAAAGCTTTGTTAGACGTGCAGAACGCACAGCGCCGGGGTTGAAAAGCTTTGTTAGACGTGCAGAACGCACGGCGCCGGGGTTGAAAAGCTTTGTTAGACGTGCAGAACGCACGGCGCCGGGGTTGAAAAGCTTTGTTAGACGTGCAGAACGCACGGCGCCGGGGTTGAAAAGCTTTGTTAGACGTGCAGAACGCACGGCGCCGGGGTTGAAAAGCTTTGTTAGACGTGCAGAACGCACGGGCGCCGGGGGAGAGGGAAGCTCCACTGAAGGAAGCTCCACTACAATTGCACAAATCCATTCGTGGTCTGCAAATAGAGGGGTGTGTTGATGAACCATAATTACTGAGAACTAATTATTACAGGAATCAAGCGCCATCTGAGCCATTTTGCTTCCAATTGAAAAGAAGGGTTGGAGGTTTCCCACAGTGAATTCCTCTTGAAGTCGTGCATCCGATTTTCTCACATTATGTAATATCAAGATTTACAAACAAACAATCGCTTATGCTGATCACTAAATCCTGCTTTTAACTGTTACTTATAAACACTGTGTAATCCGCCCAGCCTGTGTGAGTGTCTAGCCACGTTGGTACGGAGGAAACCAGTCGCTTAGTATCTATATTACGTCACCTTTGAGATGGAATCTTTTCACAAATTCCAATATGTTGATTGAAACATGAATATCACATGCAAAAAAACTATTAGGAATGTCTGGCCACTAAGTGTGTCTGACTCTTAACCACCAAAACCTGCACAGATACTGCACCTTGTGTATACTGTTTACCGGCTTTACTCGTACTCATAATATATATGATTCAAATTCTTTATTGCCTATATTTATTGTAACAAATAATATAACCGGCATAGGCCTACAGACCCTCATCTGCACTTTTTTTTTACACCGTTTTTCTCATGTTTTTATATTCAGATGTAATGGTATTGCCTATATTTATCAGAATCAGAATCAGAAAGGTCTTTATTGCCAAGTATACTTTTACAAGGAATTTGCTTTGGACGTTACTGGTGCGACATTAGCAGACAGACATTAACAGACAGATAATACAATAAAGTGGTGGAGTAAAATAAAATGAAATATGAGCTAAGTTAAGCACAATAGAATAATATATTTATGAAATAAAATATAGGCCAGGGCTGTACGACTGTATAAGAGGTTGAATAAAATGATGTGGGATATAAACTAAATTAAATATAGCTCAATAGATAGATATAGTACAATTATAAGTAAAAAATAAAATAGGAATAGGAGTAGGCTAGGGCTGTGCAACTGGGCAGATGTGGTCAATTATACAATTATATACACTAGTTAGAATGAAGTAACAATACAGTGGGCAAGTATATAGTCCAGTGGGTTAATGTAACACAGTGGGGGGACAGGGGGACGGGGGTGGGTCAGTGAGGGTCCCGAGCCTTGTTGATGAGGCTCACTGCAGAGGGGAAGAAACTGTTCTTGTGGCGTGAGGTGTTGGCCCTGATGGACCGCAGCCTCCTGCCAGAGGGGAGTGTCTCAAACAGGTTGTGACCGGGGTGGTACCTGTAGGTGTCGGCCACAATCTTACCTGCACGCTTCAGAGTTCTGGAGGCGTACAGGTCCTGGAGGGATGGCAGATTGCAGCCGATCACCTTCTCAGCAGAGTGGATGACACGCTGCAGCCTGCCTTTGTCCTTGTCCGTGGCTGCAGTGTACCATACTGTGATGGAGGAGGTGAGGAATGACTCAATGATGGCTGTGTAAAAGCCATCATATGTCTTTCTACCATTACCTTGCCCATACCTGTACTTCCCCTCCCTCCTCCCCCATGCTGCTATGATTCCCCAAGGGGATCAATAAAGGAATATCTTATCTTATTTTATAGCATCTTACAGTAACTCACGACAGTCAGTTGATTTCTTTTCAAGGATGCCATTTATTTGTTTTTGCTAATTAACTCTTCTTATCTTATCTCATATCATCTTTTAACAACACCTTCCCATTCTCTTAGAATGATTACACACCTTAAATAAAGCTTGTCTTGGATACCTTTACCCCCCCCCCCCCCATGCTGCTATGATGCCCGAATTTCCCCAAGGGGATCAATAAAGGAATATCTTATCTTATTTTATCTTAAATGCTCTGGTCTGAATGGGAAAACAGCTTCAAAGGACCTGGGTGATCGTCTGCAGAAAGATCGGCCATGTAAAAAATAAAATAATAAACAGTCCGTGGAAACAAGGTTGATGGCGAAATATATCATCGGAAATATAGTGTGAGAGTGGAAGAGAAATCAGCGAATGAATCATTTATGTATTTCATCGCCCCTGGGCGTGGGCTGGCAAACAATTTGTCTTACATGCTCGAGCAGAGGCGCAACTAAACAGCAAATAAACAAGGTAGCTTTCCTGATGAATTACAAGTGACACAACGGGGAGGCAGATCTCGGGAAGTTTCCTCCCCTTGAAACGAGGGAGGGAGAGAGAGAGAGACAGAGACAGCTCCGAACGTTATGAGCCATTCATTCTGAGGAGCGAGCGCTGAACTTAATATATTGCGCACTGCTGCCAGCCAGGCTTGTATAGTTGTATGCCTGATTGAGATACAATTTAACACAAACTGTTCCAAAGATACTGGGCCCGTTGTCTCGGAATGCATTTAGGTGAGTCTCATCTCCCCATCGATACTGCCCCCCCCCCCGAAATGTAACCCCTCCCCTCGACATTGTAGTTCTTTGTACGGCTGTTTCCCCCCGCAGTCTATCCAATCTAACAAGAATTAACCCATTTACAAGTCGTATTACATTTAGCAAATAAGGAAAACAGATAGAGAACATTTCAAAGCACTCGAAATTGCAAATATAATTTTTTTTTACCTAATTCTGAATCGCAACATTTCCTGCATTTATAAATATTAATGTACAGTACAGTGATACAGGTATAAAGACAATGGTCCTCATTCTTGAATGGACATAGTCATGACTCAATGAACCATGTCCAAAAATAAATAAATAAGAACTGAACCAGCCAGTGAAGAAACATTCCAACAAGCACTTCCATCACCACCGCGGTCCTCTCCTGGCTGTTACTGAACCTCTCCTGGCTGTTACTGAACCTCTCCTGGCTGTTAGCGAACCTCTCCTGGCTGTCCAGCATCACCTGGACCATGTTGCCACAGTCACGGTATGTAATGTCATCATACAGCACAAGTACACCGCTGCCTTGTACCGCTGTGGCAACATGGTCCAGGCTATGCCGGACAGCCAGGACAGGGTCGCTAACAGCCAGGAGAGGGTCGCTAACAGCCAGGAGACTGAGGAGAGGGTCGCTAACAGCCAGGAGAGGGTCGCTAATAGCCAGGAGAGGGTCGCTAACAGCCAGGAGAGGGTCGCTAACAGCCAGGAGAGGGTCGCTAACAGCCAGGAGACTGAGGAGAGGGTCGCTAACAGCCAGGAGAGGGTCGCTAACAGCCAGGAGAGGGTCGCTAACAGCCAGGAGACTGAGGAGAGGGTCGCTAACAGCCAGGAGAGGGTCGCTAACAGCCAGGAGAGGGTCGCTAACAGCCAGGACAGGGTCACCAACAGCCAGGAGAGGGTCGCTAACAGCCAGAAGAGGGTCGCTAACAGCCAGGAAAGGGTCGCTAACAGCCTGGAGAGGGTCGGTAACAGCCAGGAGAGGGTCGCTAACAGCCAGGAGGCGTGTATCACTTCCGCAACGGATTTAGTCGGATTTCGGTTTCCGGGTTTGCCTGATTGGCCGCGACGGCCACGTGACACGCGTGGCACGCCCCGCGGCAGCGGCAGTGTGGCCGCTGCGAATCAGTCAGAGCAATATTGTCGCGCCCATCTGCTGTTTAATAATATTGTCGCGTTGTGGAAAGCAGGATGAGAGAGCGTAGATTTCAGTGTGTATCATTTAATCATTTATCATTTAACATTTGAAAGGCATACATTGTTGTCATACAGAAGTACAGAATACTGTTATCCAAAATGCTTAACAGTCTCTGGAGCGCGCCAGTAAGAAGCATTTGTACTGCAACTCGTACACCTTACATTTCTGCTTTGCACTATAGCGTATTGTATATTAGTACATTGCATAGTATATTGTATATTGTATGGCACAGTAACAGTCTCTGGAGCGCAACAGTAAGAAGCATTTGCACTGCAACTCGTACACCTTACTGTAAATTGTACCTCATCCCATTGCTGCTTTGCACTATAGCGTATTGTATATTAGTACATTGCATAGTATATTGTATATTGTATGGTAACTCAGTTACTTCTATTCTGCATCGAACATTGTACATATGTCTATACTGAACAGCGTGACCTCTATTTTTACTTCTATTTTACATGCTATACTATTTTATTTCATACTTATCTTGTCTAGCACAGTCTCTAACAGTAACAGTAAGAAGCATTTTGGATAAAAGTATTCTGTACTTCTGTATGACAACAATGTATGTTAAATGTTAAATGATAAATGATTAAATGATACACACTGAAATCTACGCTCTCTCATCCTGCTTAAACAGCAGCGTGTCTGCACTCAGAAGATGGCGCGACAATATTGCTCTGACTGATTCGCTGCCGCGGGGGCTGCCGCTGCCGCGGGGTGTGCCACGGCGTGTCACGTGGCCGCCGCGGCCAATCAGGCGAACCCGGAAACCGAAATCCGACTAAATCCGTTGCGGAAGTGATACACGCAGCCAGAAGAGGGTCGCTAACAGCCAGGAGAGGGTTGCTAACAGCCAGGAGAGGGTTGCTAGCAGCCAGGAGAGGGTCGCCAACAGCCTGGAGAGGTTCGCTAAGATATTTACAAAGGTACTTACAAACATGTTCGAGAATGAGGACCAATGGTAGTAAGTAGGGGTGTAACGGTACACAAAACCACGGGTCGGTACGTACCTCGGTTTTGAAGTCACGGTTCGGTACGGGTTTTCGGTACAGTGGGGGAAAGTTTGGCTTTCCATGTTCCACTCAGGGGTGATGTAATGTGCAGTAACTAATTGTACTTGTAGGGCTGTCAACGAATATTCTATATTGAAATTAATAATCGACTTGTAATTTTTTTTTAATAATAATAATAATTATATTAGATTGTGAAAAAAAACTGCCGTTTTTAGTGGTTAACATACCATACACAGCCGTTCGGTACGGTACGGTACACACTGAAATGGTTCGGTACGGATACATGTACCTTTACACCCCTAGTAGTAAGTCATACTGGCCAGCAGCATAACTAGTAAGAGTATGTAAGGGATATGTACAGATATAGATCTAGTATCTACAGATATGTAAGGATTATATGCAGGTATGTACAGACAGATAAATATATATGCTAAGAAAAAATATATATACAGTATATACAGCATTATTGTACAGTTATGTTATATGCAAGTGTATATGTAGGTATATAGAAGGATTATATGCAGGTATATTCAGACATATTCATACTGACACACACAAATATCCACACACACACAGTCACTTAACACACACAAACACATTCAATTCACAGACCTCTGCCAAACTATTTAAAATTTGCAAGTCCAATGTGTGGAGGCGATGTATTAAACGGTTGGATGGTCAGGCAGGGCCAAGCTGTCATGTGCAGGAAGATGGAAAATTCTGCCCTCGTCTATTAATCCGCCAGAATCAGCGGCAGTCGACAGGTTTGTTGATCTTTAAAACTGTAATGTGGCTGCCTGGGCAAATTACACATCCATAATGTATAGCACATCCCCGCCGCCAGCCGGGCCGAAGCTAATGCAATATGTCCTGTATGGAACACGTCTCCCCGGTGACATGACACTATGTACGACATCACAGGGTGTATCCGTACACCCGGGTGCTTTTTACACTTTGGTTCACATGTAGACCTGCCCTTATGTGCTTTGCTGAGTGCCGATTGGTCAATTAGCTTGCCAGTCAAATGTCTGTGTGAGCTCCTCTAACTGAGGTTTCTCAGAACATCAGAGCAGTGCTAGAACACCATATTGGTCGGCACGGTGGTGTAGTGGTTAACACTCACAGCAAGAAGGTCCAGGGTTCGATTCCCGCTTGAGGACCAGGTTTCCGCGATGCCAGTTACCCAGGTGGGGGATCTCCCAGGCCTTTCTGTGTGGAGTTTGCATGTTCTCCCCGTGCTCGCAAGGGTTTCCCCCCCGATAAGATAAACCCAATGGAAAAACATGCACAACAACAGATCGCTAACGCTGTGGCGTCTTTGACGAAGACGGGCAGGAGCACTTGGATGGTCCCCGGGCGCGGCCCTCGCCGACGCCTGTCTGCTCCCGGCTGCCCTTGGGGGGAAGGACGACAGGATGGGTTAATCGCAGAGACTAATCGCATCGGCGATCATACAAAGACAATGCATGCGTGTGTGTTCCGGTGTGTGTGTGTGTGCTAACCGTGTGTGCTAACCGCTAAGTATTGAGGATAATTGCATGCCAATTGAAGACCTCTGAACAGGTCCTGCATTATTATATTGGTCAGAATATGAGACGACCTTGATTATATGACGACCCCTCTTTTTCAAGAATTTATTTTGGAGGAATACTTTTCAAATCTTGTTTTTATGAAGAAAATAATTGTATTTGAAAATAATGATAATACATGTTTTATTCAATGTAGGCAAGGTGCGTTTGAAGGGTTGGTGATCAATGTGCCACTGGTGCAGGAGGGAGGAGTTGGTAAAAGAGCTATATAAATGCAGTCCAAGGTTTCCTTGACAACGATACGCTTGAATTACAATGTGTAAATCATACCGATTCAAGCACACCGATTCCACTCGTTCTCAGGAATGATCCGACCTCAACGTGGGATCACTTGGCAAAAAAAAGGTTGGCTACCCCCCCTGACTTTGAACCCTCCAGGGGGCTGCCACGTGTAACCTCTGGTCTCAGATCAGCCACGCGCTCTAACGTCCTCTCAGATTCTCTCACTTACAAGCTCCACGGCTCACGGAGGGAGTTCGTTCTCAGCAGCGTGATAATTTAATCTCATTTAATCCTCTGTGGAGCCGGCGTATTAGAGTGTAATGGCTCAAATTAGATGGAATTCACCGTCCGCGGCACTGATCTGGTGAACTCCTGAAAGCACCTGGATCAACAGTCCATTATGAAGAACAACGCGGCACCGCTGGACGCCGGCAACACTGTTTACTAAAGTCCGGTGACGCGCCGATACAGATACCGGTGTCTCAGACATCAGAATTATAAACACTGCGCGGACTCTGGTGCAGTGTGTTACTACGGTTTGGACCATGTTTACCATCGTCACTAATGCTACTGTCTGATTGAATCCTGAAAAAACACACTTCAACACGTCTCCGCCTGCATTTTTTTTTTATATAGCACTTTTATCTAAAGCGCATTACAATTTGTTCCTCACATTTTACCCATTCACACACACATTCACACACATACGGCGGAGGTGACCATGCAAGGTGCCAAACTGCTCATCGGGAGCAGTTAGGGGTTAAGTGTCTTTGCTTAAGGTCACTTTGACACGCTGCCCGGGAGGAGCGGGAATCAAAACGGGAGCCTCCGGATTACCAGACGACTGCTCTACCTCCCGAGCCACTGTCACCTCTTTTACTAGTATGCACTTTGCTAGTTTACAAGTAATCTACCTTGTCTATATCACTACCTACTGTGCTAGTATGATACTACCATGCACACAAGACTATAGCACTCAAATTCAACACTGTTCAACACTGACGAATAATGTTACTGACCCTTAGCTGCCAGAGTACCCTTCCTGCTGGCAGAACTTGCTTTGAAGTTGCTTTGGATAAAAGCATCAGCTAAATGATTAATGTAAATGTAAAGTCTGCCACTCACTACTATTCACTACTACTACTGTTACCACTGTCTATTATCATTACTACTTGCACTTTGTTCTATGTTCTATTATTATTACTACATATAGTAGTACTACCCATGCTGCTATATGACACTTTCATGACATTTGCATTTCTCCAAGGTTAATACTAATATTAATAAAGGAACACTTGCCACTTGACTTGATATGAGTATCAGTATCAGAGAATTTCCCAGATACTGAGGTCCAATACCAAGGTACATGTCCAACGTGTCAGAGATCAAGACAAAGTCACTTAGATATCACGTTAGATATCTCTAATGGTGGAACATGCATTACATTGCAATACATTTTGTCCAGTGACCCTCAAACCAATGGTCTGAGTCTATACTGCTCAGTAAAACTGATGGAATTCTCCACAGAATGATTTAAAGAGTTGTGTAAATATCTTTCAGTTAAAAAATTAAAAATAAAAGATTTGACTATATGAAGTTGAGGGGTAACATGTTTCCATATTACTATTTTCTGAAATTTTGTTCTCATGTTATTGTAAGTATTGATTGTTAAATATCTGTAATTGACATACCATCTATTTATATAGTTTATTTATTGTTTTGAGTAAGGGCCAGGCAAAATACGATTTTCTTCTCCCTGCTCTTTTTCACTTGTGGAATGTGCAAATTGAGATGTGCCTTGATTATTAAACACTTTTTTTTCTTTTATGGAACTGTGCATTACTGTGCAGTTACACTTTCTTTTGGGGGTGGGTTTCTTCATCATTAGGGCACATTTATTATAAATGTGCATTACCATGAACGGAACAAATACAAGTGAAATTAAATTAATTCCTCATTGAAACCATGTTAGCTTCATTAGCATTCCTCATTGAAACTGCGTTAGCATTATTAGCATTCCGTCATTGAAGCCACGATAGCATTATTAGCATTACTAATTGAAACCGGGTTAGCATTATAGCATTCTTCATTGAAACGGCATTAGCATTATACGCATTCCCTCATTGAAGCCACGTTAGCATTATTAGCATTACTCATTGAAACAATGTTAGCATTATTAGCATGCCCCCATTGAAGCCACATTAGCATTATTAGCATTCCTCATTGAAATCACGTTAGCTTCATTAGCATTTCCTCATTGAAGCCACGTTAGCATTATTAGCATTCCTAATTGAAACCACGTTAGCATTATTAGCATTCCTCATTGAAACCGCATTAGCATTATTAGCATTCCCTCATTGAATCGACGTTAGCATTATAAGCATTACTCATTGAAACAACGTTAGCATTATTAGCATTCCTCATTGAAACAACGTTAGTGTTATTAGCATTCCTCATTGAAACCACGTTAGCATTATTAGCATTGCCTCATTGAAACCACGTTAGCGTTACTAGCATTCTCTGGATGATTGGATTGCATTGCTGGATGATTGGTGCCGACACCACTCCTTACCACACCACTAGTGCAATGGAATGAGGTGAACTTGACACCCATGCTAACAGCAGTCATAGACGACTGCACCGAGAGGAGACGAGGTGAACTCAACACATCAATTATTACAAGGATCAAAACACCTCCAGTCTCCAATTAATTATCACGGGCGGCTGACTCGCGCTATTGAGTCATGTGAGAGAGGAGATGTTTAGAGTTTAGAGATTCTAGCTCTACGGCTGGCTGAGCATGAGGGCTGTTCACTCTTATTCTGCACTCATGTGGTGTCTGATTTAGTGGACCTTCCCTACCGGAAGGTACCTCCCAAGCGCTCTCCCACTCGTTCTAGTGACTGAATGGTCCTTAAGGCCCCGAGAGTTTCCTCAGAAAAGGGTCAATCTTGACTGTAAATGAGGGAAACCTCATTTGCCTTTCGAGTTTAAATAAAGGTTTGAAATGAAATGTCAAAGTCGCAAGAGCTGGTATCTTGATGTTACACGAAGTTGACATATAGCCTACTTGCCTTAACCAACTGCTAAAAATGTTGTAGCTCAGTAACAAATAACAGCAACACTCAAACAAACCTCAACCAATTTCCTTGCTGTTCACAACACCATTGTTTGATAACTATCCTAAAATATCAGGCCAAGAAAGAAATAAACATCCAGAACCAAGCTCTGTGACTTCCGTGTATGTTTATATCTCCGACCACAAAGCATGTGAACGTGTGGAGGTTTGGATATCCAAGAACACAGATGAAAAGTCTACAACATGCATATGAATGCATTTAGCACAGAACAGTACAGCTACAACCACAGGTACAGGTACAGCTACAGGTACAACCACAGGTACAGCTACAGGTACAACTACAGCCACAGCTACAGCTACAGCCACAGCTACAACTACAGGTACAGGTACAGGTACAGCTACAGCTACAGGTACATGTACAGGTACAGGTACAGGTACAGCTACAGCTACAGGTACAGCTACAGGTACAGGTACAGGTACAGCTACAGCTACAGGTACATGTACAGGTACAGGTCCAGCTACAGCTACATGTACAGGTACAGGTCCAGCTACAGCCACAGCCACAGGTACAGGTCCAGCTACAGGTACAGCTACAGGTACAGCTACAGGTACAGGTAGAGCTACAGCTACAGGTACAGGTACAGCTACAGGTACAGGTCCAGCTACAGCTACAGGTACAGGTCCAGCTACAGGTACAGGTACAGCTACAGCTACAGGTACAGGTACAGCTACAGGTACATGTACAGGTACAGGTCCAGCTACAGCTACAGCTACATGTACAGGTACAGGTCCAGCTACAGCCACAGCCACAGGTACAGGTCCAGCTACAGGTACAGCTACAGGTACAGCTACAGGTACAGGTAGAGCTACAGCCACAGGTACAGCTACAGGTACAGGTACAGCTACAGGTACAGGTCCAGCTACAGCTACAGCTACATGTACAGGTACAGGTCCAGCTACAGCCACAGCCACAGGTACAGGTCCAGCTACAGGTACAGCTACAGGTAGAGCTACAGCTACAGGTAGAGCTACAGCTACAGGTACAGGTACAGCTACAGGTACAGCTACAGGTCCAGCTACAGCTACATGTACAGGTCCAGCTACAGGTACATGTACAGGTACAGGTCCAGCTACAGGTAGAGCTACAGCTACAGGTAGAGCTACAGCTACAGGTACAGGTACAGCTACAGGTACAGCTACAGGTCCAGCTACAGCTACATGTACAGGTCCAGCTACAGGTACATGTACAGGTACAGGTCCAGCTACAGGTAGAGCTACAGCTACAGGTAGAGCTACAGCTACAGCTACAGGTACAGCTACAGCCACAGCTACAGGTACAGGTACAGCTACAGGTACAGGTACAGGTACAGCTACAGGTACATGTACAGCTACAGGTACAGCTACATGTACAGCTACAGGTACAGCTACAGCTACAGGTACATGTACAGGTACAGCCACAGCTACAGGTACAGCTACAGGTACAGGTACAGCTACAGGTACAGGTACAGCTACAGGTACAGCTACAGCTACAGGTACAGCTACAGGTACAGGTACAGGTACAGCTACAGCTACAGGTACAGCTACAGGTACAGCTACAGGTAAAGGTACAGCTACAGGTACAGCTACAGGTACAGGTACAGCTACAGGTACAGGTACAGCTACAGCTACAGGTACAGCTACAGGTACAGGTACAGCTACAGGTACAGCTACAGGTACAGCCACAGCTACAGGTACAGGTACAGCTACAGGTACAGGTACAGGTACAGCTACATGTACAGCTACAGCTACAGCTACAGGTACAGATACAGTCCAGGGCCTCAGGCAGGTGCTACAGACACTGGTGCAACAAATGCCTCTTTTCCACTTCATGGTACCTACTCGATTCTACTCTACTCTACTCTACTCTACTCGTTTTTGGTACCTGGTACTTCGTTAGTTTTCCACTGCAGGTAGTACCCGCCGTCAGTGTAGCTGGTCGTCAGAGCGAGGGCGCCGTGATGTCAACTTCAACGCGACACACACACACACACACACACGTATCGAAGCTAGCTATAAAGCTATGAAGATACCATCACAGTGTATTCTGCGTCATTTATTGATGAAACAAAACCAACATCAACACAATTTACCACCAAGAACAAAGAGTCTCACAAAAAAATCGCTAATTTTGTTAGCTTACACAGTAGTAGTTAGCTAACAAGGCACTGGTATCATAGAATAGAATAGAAATACTTTAATCATCCAGAGGGAAATGTGACACTACAAATCGGGATGATTAAAGTAGTTCTATTCTATGATACCAGTGTGTGACGACCCTCCCCCACATTGTGTTTGCTTGCTCTGCTCCGTGTGCCTGCTTCACAGGATTGGTGGGGTGAGCTGGCAGAGCAGAGCATGGGGGAGGGTCATCAGGCTAATTGGGGCACACCTGGGTCAGTGTGTCCACACCTGGGTCGGTGTGTCCCAGTCAGGATAATAGAGGGAGGCTGCCTCTGGTCTCTGGTGATCTCCCCACCTGTTTTGGTTCCTTTGTTGTTTGGTTGCTTTCTTTGGTTCTGCACATACAACATTCATGCTGCACATGCACTCTCATCCACACACTGCTTACACACTGATACTCATTCTTATTGGCTGCTAATTTAGTATAGTTTAAATAAA
>NC_140166.1:87015015-87022515 GCF_963971535.1 Notolepis coatsorum
TATTTTATGTATGGGTAATCATTTCAAAAGTAATAATACATCCACAGAGGTTTTTATAAATATGTGAAAATATGTGAAAAGTATTGCTTTCCCCCCAAAAATGTATTATTTAAAAAGATTTGGGTGCCATGGCCAGTCCTTCGTGCCAGTAGCCATCAGGCTCCACAGCCGTGGGCACGGACTGCTGCCAAGACAGCAGCATTAAAACATACAGACGCTACAACATAAAACAAATACAGAATACATACTGTAGAATAATAATAATATCATCCAAAACACATTACAAGTCAAGTGTTCAGGTCCAGGGTTAGAGGACAGCTCCCGATTAACTCTTACTCCAGCTCTTAAATTCATCAAAATACAGCATATATGCCGCTTATATACATTTATATATTTACCGCATATATATACATATCCATATCTGTCTGAATATACCTGCATATAATCCTTCTATATACCTACTTATACACCTGCATATAACCCGTATAACTATGTATGATAGCTTGTACAATAATGCTGTATATAATGTATATATATATTTATTCTTACCGTATATATATCCACATCTGTCTGTACATACCTGCACATAATCCTTTTACATATCTGTAGATACTCTATCTATATCTGTACATATCCGTTACCTACTCTTACTAGTTACACTGCTGGTCAGTATGACTTAATACCATAGTGTCTTTATACCTGTATCACTGTACATATTAACACTTTGAATGCCAGCCACGCTTTTTGTCGTTAGTTCATGCCGACCTTTGAGTGCCCGCCAACGCTATATAGCGTTTGTTTGTCGTATTTTTATTTATTGGCGATTTTAATTCATATTTCATCAATCGAGCCTCAGGTTAGTGTTGCAGACTCTCTCTGAGCTCAATTGGGAAGATACCGCCCCCTATCATCTCTCCCTGTGTAACTGCACCCCATTACTTTAGACTGACGAAGGGGGGGGGGGCAGTTTCCTCATTTTCCTTTTCCGTCAAGGCCAACTGAAGAGACCAAGTGATCGCCGGCCATCAGAACAGCGTGGATTATGTATTTACAGTACCCAACACTGTAATCAATAAGCGTGATCGATATTTGGAATGGCGATCAGGAATTGGAATAATCTTTTTGGATAACATCTGATCTGAGGTAAGGAATTAATTTTACCAGTCTTGGGATAATCAGAGCTATTTTCACCTATATATCAGCGTTTGCCCTATGCGTGTGTGTGTGTGTGTGGCTGTGCGAGCGATCAGGAAATGAGATAATCGATATTTCAGCCCGCTTCTATAGCATGCATAAGTACACATATACTATCGATAATCTAGCGTTTATTTGAAAACGATTCATAAATAGGCCGAAAAATTACAAAGTTTTTTTGTATCCAGAATATTCCAGTAAATGCCTTTTATCACGGAATCTTTATATTTTCCTTGAAAACGAGGGCTTTTCAAAATGCTATAAAACGGAAATTTTAGCGATTAGAAAACAATACATTTCGACAATGTTGAGTGCAAATAAGTCATTGATAAGCGACGGGCAGATTAGACACATAATTTAAGACAAAGATGATGCGTATACAACGCTATCATTGAAGTGGGTGGTGGCATTTAACCATGCTTTACCATGTTAATGGCCGGCACTGAAAGTGTTAATATTACAACTCTGTACATACATCTGATTAGCACTATTACTCAGTAGTACTCATTTATATATTTTATACCCAGTTTAATCATCTGTACATTGTATATTACTATTGCACTTTACTGCTACATTTGCACTGTGGTTGGATGCCAAACATATTTTTGTTGTACTGTACTTGTGTGTATAATGACAATAAATGAGAATTTAATCTAATATAAAATATCTAAAATATTAGTAATCTATTAAGTAATCTACACTTGAGTAAAAGTATTTAGTTATTCTTCCCACCCACACCAACATTGGACTTCCCAGACAGGTAACATGCGTGTGTGATCTACTGAAATGTTTTCCCTGTCAGGAATTCACACTTAAGTTAATACCAGAATTAACCCTTAACCTTCAC
Organism: Notolepis coatsorum; assembly: GCF_963971535.1. NCBI lineage: Eukaryota > Metazoa > Chordata > Actinopteri > Aulopiformes > Paralepididae > Notolepis > Notolepis coatsorum. The sequence continues at coordinate 87,017,057 of NC_140166.1, forward strand.
CCCTCCAACGGTTGTTTTAACCCCCGACATGCCTTTCACATGTCTTAAAAGGTTTACCACGTAACACCAAGAACTGTGAGCTCTTACGTAACTCTAGACATCAGCCGTGCTGCCTCACAGAGGCTAGAGGGTCGTAACGTAGCAGTATGTTTATTCAGGAAAATTACTCAACAAATTTGATGTCTGAACCATTTATGGTTTAGTGACTACATAAGACAATAAAAATCACCAATTAACAATTGATCGAACAATCAATCATTTGATCAATCAACCGATCGCTTGATCAATCAATCAATCAATCATATAGATTTTACAAGACAATTACCAGGTCTCATAGAAGTAAAATCAAGACAAAATCAAGTCATGTGATAGCTTATTCTTGACATTCTCAGATACTGAGCTTTGTCTTTGAAGGGAAGTATGCTTTGTGTTGGTTGCTTGTATGTACCAGCTCTCCGTGGGTTAGCTAGGAAATACACCCTACAACTGCACCACTTCTGATCACCCTGGTAGCTGTGTGGGCTAGCTAGGAAATACAGTACACCATACAACTGTACCATCTATCACCAGTGACCTTAATGACAGTATGACCCCCTCTCTGATGACCCCGGTAGCTGTGTGGGCTATACAGTAGCTAGGGAATACACCATACAACTGCAACTCCTCCCAAGTTTCCCTCTCTACTGTAAATGTATTAAAAGAGTATATTGTTGAGGTGGTCAGGTAGTGCAGCGGACTAAGCGTCTGTCTACCACCACAGAGACAGTGGGATCAAATCCAGCTGTGGTGCTTCCGACTGTCCATACTAACACAATTGGCCGTGTTAGCAGGTGGGAAACCCGGCGAGGGTGGGTCCTGGTCGTTGTAAACAGCGACTCCTACAGTTCGGTCTGGGCGCCTGCACAGCAAGGGAAGGATCTGGGAGAGGTAGTGTGACCTTCCACACGTTACACTCTCCCAGTGAGAGTCCGCGCTGCCAGGTGAAAAGAAGCGGTGGGCTGGGTACACATGTATCGGAGGAAGCATGTGATAGTCTCCGCCCTCCCGGACCGACGGTAGGGGGTAGAGTGCGCAACGACCAGGAAGGGGATTGGGAATTGGCATAACGACTTGGATGGGAGAAAAATCGGAAAAAGAAGGAAAAAAATTTAAAAATATAAATTAATTAAAAAAATAGTATATTGTGCATTGTTTCAACAATTGTATACGACTTCCTTGAATCTGAGGAAGATGTTTGTTTCTTTTCTTTTCAAAGAAACTAGTCTAAATGCTGTGTGAATTGATTATTAATTATTTTGGAGCACCTCGTTCTTCCCTTGTATTGAGCCGTTTTATAGCACACACCTAATTTTGAAGTAATTGTTTCCTTCCCTGCCTGGCCACCCCACAGACAAGGGTAAACGACTGTTGTATTGTTATTATAATTGTATTGCCTATATTTATGTCTTTCTACTATTACCATGCCCATACCTGTACCTCCCCTCCCCCCCCCGATGCTGCTCTGATGCCCAAAAAAGGATAAATAGAAAGCATATGTCACCAGCAGGGGTAATCAACCTGCACTGCAGAAGTGACATGTCCTACTTTATACGTCACTAGGGATATTGGATCAGCTTGAAACGTTTCTCTGCATTAATATGTCTGCTTAAAACTATGAATAAAACAAAAACGAAACAAACATAATTTGGCGTATTTCCCAGAGACACACGGCTAGAGAAGATCCATGAGAACTGTATCAAGACACAGCAGACACCATTCTCCCGAGGGAAACAGAATTGTATTTGATTATTGTTGCTATGCCAACCAACGATCTCTCACAAAACAAAACAATTAGGAAATGTATTCATTTTTGTTTTTGGATCTATTTTTTTTTCCTCACTTTTTCTGTATTTTTCTCCCATCCCAATTTAGTCGTTATGCCAATTCCCTTCCTGGTCGTTGCGCGCTTTGCTCCACTGTCGGCCTAGGGAGGGTGTAGAACTACCACATGCCTCCTCCGATACATGTGGAGTCAGCCAGCCGCTTCTTTTCACCTGACAGCGAGGAGTCTCACTGGGGGAATGTAACGTATGTGGAGGTTCATTTCCCCCCGATCCCCTCCCTGCTGAACAGGCGCCCCGACCGACCAGTAGGAACCGCAGTTTACAACAACCAGGACACATACCCCCCGCCGGCTTCCCACCCGGTAACTCTGCCAATAGACCTATCTCAAACCCTGCCCTCTTTTCTTGATCCTCCAATCACAACTGTCGCTTACCTCGGACAAACCAAGTTTGTCCGAGGTAAGCGACAGTTGTGATTGGAGGATCAAGAAAAGGGGCAGGGTTTTGAGACAGGTCCATTGTGTTAGTAGGGACGACTGACCAAGCCGGAGGAACCACTGACAGCTGGATTCGAACCCAGAGTCTCTGCGGTGGTAGGCGAGTGCATTCTCCACTGCGCTACCCAGCCGCGCCCTAGGAAATGTATTCATGTATTCATGATGACTCCTTCCTTCAGTTATTTGGAAGAATCCTGCCTCTTGAAATAAAAATTTATTAATGGGTTAAAAATCTATGGAATGATGCAGTTAAATTAGCTATTTATTCCAATCACAGCCGTTCCAAAACAATAACTAACTGTTATTTCAACATGTGGCTAAGTAAACTACCTCATACTATAGTCTACCCATATAACTCTGTATGATAGCATATACAATAGTACTGTATATACCGTACATTTATATATTTATATGTACAGCATATATATCCATATCTGTCTGAATATACCTGCATATAATTAATATATCTACATACAGTATATATATCTACATATATTTAGATATTATATCTATATCTGTACCTACTCTTACTAGTTACACTGCTGGCCAGTATGACTTACTACCATATTGTCTTTATACCTGTATCACTGTACATATTAATATTACAACTCTGTACATACATCTGATTAGCACTACACGCACTAGTATTAATTTATATATTTTACACCCAGTTTAATCACCTGTACATTGTGTATTACTATTGCACTTTACTGTTACATTTGCAACAACAACTACCTTTTTTTGTACTGTACTTGTGCTGTATGATGATGACAATAAATAAATACATATAATATAATGAGTAATCTAATATTAAATAAATAAATAAATAAAATGTGTTTATTGTAAAATCTGTCATTTGTATTAGCTAGTTATCGGTGGCAATTTCATGGATTACAATTTCCACTTTCTGACACCAGAAGCCTGCAGTGTGTCTCCCGTTACTACCCACTCTGCAGTGGTTTCAGCCTCGTTTTTCATTAGCGTCATTAAGAGACATTTAACGGTCTCAGCGGGTTCATAACCGCGCTGTTAGAGCAGCAGCTGTATCGTCGGAGAATCCTGTCTGATTAATACGTGTCACTTACAAACATTAGCGAACCGTTATTTCAACACATGCAAATTAATGTCATCTGTGTCTGGAACGTCAGAGTCGTTGATTTCCACTTTGTGGCATCTTTATGAGCAGTACAGCAAGTAGCACTAAACCTTGTCAACATCTAAGTATCTAAGCTGAATACTTTACTTACAAACACAATACTGTTCCGACAGCACTATATTGATGTTGACTAAAAACACACTTCTTCAAACAATATCTGAATTTATATTTTGTATTATTATTATTATTAAAACTACTAACCTTCATACTGTATTTTACTATTATGCACTTCTTCTAATCTACTGTGCCTATATATTACTATGCTAATACTGTATGTCTATACTACTATGCACTCAAGACTGTAGCACTCAAGTTCAACACTGTTTGACAAACAATGTTACTTTCCTTTAGCTGTCAGAGTTGTACCCTTCCTGCTGACTTGTAAGTCACTTTGGATAAAATGAGTAAATGTAATGAAGAGATTTGCTGATTCACTCAATTAGGCAGAGTTAGAGCACAGGAAATAAACGATGGATTAACAACGGGCGATGCTGGTGGCCCAGGGTTGTCTGAGTAGGACCCTGTGACTCAAGAAGTTTTGAAAATGTGAAAAATGTATGACACGCACGCACACACACCCCAGCAGTAGAGCCCTTTTAGACTTAGGTTGCATTGGGCTGTATGGGTTCGTGACGAGGGAGAGCCGGTGAAATGTGAGAAGGCCTTGTGTGTTTCTTCTTAAAGAGATCCACTAAAACAACCCCGCACATAATCAGAGCACACGTGCCAAAGTGCGAACATACACAAGCGAGCGTACACACGCATGCGCGCCTCACACGGTAAACATCTAGGCTACCCATACATGAGATGAATGTCAGATGTGGGGAGGAAGGGAGAGAGAGAGAGAGAGAGAGAGAGAGAGAGAGAGAGAGAGAGAGAGAGAGAGAGAGAGAGAGAGAGAGACTAGTTTACTATCTGACACATTGGAAAGAATCAACCCAAAATCTGAGCAAATTGGAACGCTATTCGGCCCTAAAGAGATTATGCATTGTGACAGAATACCAATCCAAAACTAAGGAGATCCTTGACTAGGTACAGACTCAGTGAGCACAGCCTTGCCATTGACAAAGGCCGCCATAGGCAGACCTGGCTCCCTAGCGAAGACAGACCCACTGCACACAAGGCAAGGTGGAAACCGAGCTACACTTCCTAACAACCTGCCCACTATACCAAGACATATACTTCGCACAAATTGCAAACACCCGAAGAGAGTTTGAAAATATGGCAAACAACGGAAAACTCCCATACCTACTGGGTGAAGTACAACAATGTGCAAACACAGCAGCAAGATGTGTAAGCTGTTGTGACAAAAAAAGGACATCCAATGGAATACAACAACCATAAAGACTGTCAATTACACAAATATGCTATGTAAATGCTAAAAAGAGAGAGAGAGAGAGAGAGAGAGAGAGAGAGAGAGAGAGAGAGAGAGAGAGAGAGAGAGAGAGAGAGAGAGACAGAGACAGAGGAAAAGACAGAGAGAGACAGAGACAGAAAGACAGAGAGAGCGAGGAACAGACAGAGAGAGAGACAGAGACAGAAATGCAGAGAGAGCAGAACAGACAGGGCGAGAGAGAGAGAGAGAGAGAGAGAGAGAGAGAGAGAGAGAGAGAGAGAGAGAGAGAGAGAGAGAGAGAGAGAGAGAGACCGACAGACAGATAAACTATCCGACTAGACCACATTGTTGAGGTCTATTTCAGATATAGAGGGAATCCACTCCCACCCTACCCTGTTGTGAATGTGTGACAAAAAGAGGACCCCCCCCCCCCTCAGGAATAGATTCTCTGTATATGAGGGAACCATACATTCCTATGGTAAGAGATATTCATCCTGAAATTAATAGAATTAAGCCTGTGTGTCAGGTTCCATGATACCAGAGTTTTACAAGGTGTGACCTTTCACTCTTTGTCACGCGAACATACTGTTGTTATGAACATGGAGCATCATGAGACATCATCAGAAATATGCTGGGATTCCTAAAAG
>NC_140166.1:87025015-87026754 GCF_963971535.1 Notolepis coatsorum
ATACTGGTTTACTATCAATCTTACTCATAGTATACATTCAGATTAAAATGTGTGATTACCTATATTCACTGTAACGAGGAGATACAGACCCTCATATGCACCTTTGTTTACACTGTTTATTTTCCTCATATTTTTATATTCAGAGTTCATTATATTGTTTACATTTAGCTGACGCTTTTATCCAAAGCGACTTACATGTTCTGTACGACAAGTCATCAGGAAGGGCACAACTCTATCGGCTGAGTAACAATGTTCATCAAAGTGTTGAGTGCTACAGTGTAGGTTAGTATTTATTAGGACAAGTGCATGACAGTAAGGTTAGTTAGCGTAAAACACTTTCGTTTACACTGTTTATTTTCCTCATATCTTTATATTCAGAGTTAATTCTATTGTTTACACTGTTTAAGATGGAATGCTGAGGAGCCTCATGTCGTTCACCGCGCCTCTCGGTCAGTCGACACTAATGACTTCAACGGGGACAGAGGCGCGTTTGTAAATGGACTGCATTCATACAGTATGCAGCTTTTAGCCAAAGCCCTTCACAACTTAGACCTCACATTCACCCATTCACTCACACATTCAGTGGCGACCATGCAAGGTGCCGACCTGCTCATTGTGGGTGGGTTATTTAACCCTTCCACTGCCGCACTACCAAACGGTTAACCCTTTCACTGCGACAATACACAGACGGTTAACCATTTCACTGCCACACAACAGCAGGTTAACCCTTGCAGGTAGTGTGATAGTAAAGGGTTAGTTAACCTTCTGTAGTGTGGCAGTGAAAGGGTTAACAAACAAACAAACAAACAAACAAACATTCAAACAAAGCTCTTGTCTAGGCTTCAGTAAAAGCTAACAGTTAGATAACAGTCTTGTCATCAGTAAATGGACTGCATTTATATAACAGCTTTTATTATAATAATAATAATAATAATAATAATAATAATAATAATAATAATAATAATAATAATAATAATAATAATAATAATAATAATAATAATAATAATAATAATAATAATAATAATAATAATAATAATAATAATAATAATAAACTTAATAATAATAAACAAGAGCAATACATAAAGTGCAGACATAAAATAAGTATAAAACGAGCATAAAATAGATAGCAGCAAAATAGACAAAGTCAAGGTAAGGCAAGGTAACTGAACATTGGATTATCGACAAAACCTTACTTGGTTCCAAGAAGAGGGTCTCGTGTATTATTGGGTTAGGACATTTACATTGGAGGGGGGTTGAGTTAGGACATTTACAGGGGCCAGTTTCGAATTGCAGTCTCCCGTAGGTGCTCCTTGAGAGTGGCCTCACCTTGACCCATTCTCTCATACATTCATTAATACACCGATGGCAGAGGCGACCATGGGAGGTGCCAACCTGTTCATTGGGACCAGTTAGGGGATTTAGTGTCTTGCTCAAAGACACTTTGACATGCTGCCGGGAGGAGTTGAAATCGAACCGGGAACCTTCCGATTACCGCTGAGCCACTGTGGCCTCTTAGCTTTGTGTGTGCAAAGACAGGCCTGGCTCACTCACAGAGAGGGTTATGGAGTAACAGACTACCTGTAGTGGGATTACAGTCATCTGATTACAATTAATTAATTTATTTACTGTAATCTCATTATCCTAGTACAAATACTTTTAGGAAAATACACATTTGAAGGCAAACTAATTAAACACAGCAATGGGTTGCAATGGTGATAACCTAATACGTTTAATTAGGT
>NC_140166.1:87026954-87076954 GCF_963971535.1 Notolepis coatsorum
AGAACGTGCACTGAAAAGTTACAGTATGTAGTTGGTTGATTATTTGTATGACAGTCAGTAAACCCTTGCAAAAAGTATCCGTTTTATTTAATGAATTGAAAACATTCAGCATTGCCTTCCTCCCGGCATCCAGCAATAACATGTATCAGGCAAATGCGCATCGCAACATTGACTGAGTGGAATCCCTTTCTATTCACATAACTGCATTTGTGATGGAGCTTTGACAGCTACAGTAACAGTCTATTGCTCGATCCATCTCCAATATCACGATGGACCGTGCCGGTGGCAAAGACCCGAGGGTGGAGAGGATCTTGAATGAATTCCATCATCATATATATATGTTGTGTGTCAGGCCATGTGAGCGGATCGGAGCGTGAGCGGCGCGGGGCGCGGAGCGGGCGGTTTTGACGTGAGCGAGGAGTGGGTTTTAAAATGGGTCGGCGCGACGTCCGGAGCGAGAGTTCTCCTCCGCTCCAATCCACTCCAGGTCGCTCACAGTGGTTTAACACTGTTGATGTAATATACATGCAGTACAATGCCAAAGCAACAGATGGCGATGTACAAACATGAAGGCCATTTTCAACCAATGAGAAGGGTGAACCTGTGATATCCGGTTCAGGCTTTGTCACTGTAGAGACGCCCACACTCACTCCTGTTAGAAAACGTATCGACGCCATTGTTGTTGACGTTAGCTTACATGCTAACGTTAATGGCAGCGACCATAGCATTGTGGCTCGTATAGCCTATCATCGCTTAATAGAGCTAGTGGATGGATAAACAACGTTATTTAACATTGCAGAATGGGTACAATTACAATGCGGCTCAATACAAACAATTGTTAAGGGGCCCAGGGGGTGTAGACTGTTGTAGTTTGAGCTGATTTACACCATGCTCCAAAAAAAAAAAAAAATCTGCCGAGCGATCTGGCGCGGGGCTCGATTCAAGGTGAGCGGGGAGCGAGCGGAGAGCGACTTGGGGGCGGGGTCAACATGATCGATTAGCGGAGCGGACCAAGCTTTAAAGAGCGAAGAGCGGATTTCTCGGCCGCGCCGATCCGCTCACGTGGCCTGTTGTGTGTCTGTCCACTATGTTTGTTACTTTGTTATCCCCCCCCCCCCCCCCCCTATCTATGTAAAGCGACCTTGGGTCTCTTGAAAGGCGCTATATAAAATGAAGCTATTATTATTATTGTTATTATTATTATCATCACATCTGTGCGGGAGCTCACAAATAGACTGTTAGTCTCAGTGAAGTTTCAACGGAGGTCATCTATTCTAACCAACAAATTGAAGTAGAAAGCATTTCGTGACCAATCTTATTTGGAAACATGACACACAAAATAATTTGCTTTTTATTTGAAACAATATCTAATCGCGTTTGGAGGTTGGTGTTTTGCGTTTGCCCCCCCGTGCCAAACAAGCAGGCCAACCTCTTGTTCGCGTGTGAGCCCGTTATAATTACACTACTGTCGCTATTTTACAATGAACTATAATGAATTACGGGTCATACAGAAGTTGAACACTAATGCACGGAAGCTTATTTCCGCCTTGAAACTAATGCAGAACTGAGGAGTGCTTATGCGTAGTAACGATATTCTACCACTGGGCATCAGCTAAGTGTGCTCTGACCTGTGCGTAGACGTAAGCACAGAGTCAAGTTCAAGTTGAAATTGATGAATCCCACTCTTTGCTTAGAAATGATCGTACGCACAGGGTAAGCACAAATCTGTGCGTAGAACACGTTGATGAATGAGGGCCCTGGGGTTTTATCAGGGTGGACAGAGTGCCCATGTTGTTGGTGATCTGGGTGATGGAGATGGATGTGTCGAACAGGATTACTTCACTTTTGCTCTCATTTAACTGCATGACGTTTTGTGACATCCACTCCTTGATATCTCCCAGACAGTCTTTTAGTCGGGTTAATCCAGAGGGGTCATCTGTGGTGAGTGTTAGGTAGATCTGTGTATCATCGGCATAGCAGTGGAATGAGATGTTGTGTCGAGTGATGATCTGACTGAGGGGGAGCATGTAGAGGTTGAAGAGAATGGGAGCCAGGATCGAACCATGTGGGACTCTGTGGGCGAGGTTTGCTTTCTGGGAGGAGCAGTTTGTTAGGCTCACTGAGAAGGTTCTGTTTTCCAGGTAGGATTTGAACCAAGCCAGGGCGGTGTTTGTGATGCCCGCCCCCTGCTGGAGGCGGTTGATGAGGATGGTGTGGTCGATCGTGTCGAAGGCTGCACTTAGGTCAAGGAGGACCAGTGCAGCACATTTCCCAGAGTCTGTGATGAGGAGTAGGTCGTTCAGTACCTTTACGACGGCGGACTCAGTGCTGTGACCAGCCCGGAAACCGGACTGGAATTTCTCCAGAATGTTGTTACGGTGGAGGTAGGGGAGCAGTTGACTGAGGACAGCCTTTTCCAGTTGTTTGGACAGGAATGGTAGTTTGGATATTGGTCTATAGTTGCTGAGGAGGGTGGGGTCAAAGATGGGTTTTTTGAGGAGGGGCTGGACTACTGCATGTTTAAAGGGGGATGGAACCGTAGCAGTAGCCAGTGAGCTGTTGATGATCGAGAGGATGTGTGGACCGATGCGCATCCCAGCGTGGTGGCTAGGTCCTGAGTGGGGGGGTGGGATATTTCTTCTGATATTATTCACTTTCTCGCAGAAAAATTACAGAAATTGCTCACATTTGGCAGGGGATGGATCATGGATAGCGGTGGAAGAGGGGTAAACAACAGAGTTTATGGTTTGGAATAATGCTCTGAGGTTTTGTGCATTTTTGACAATTACACTGGTAAAGTATTTAGCTCTCTCACTTCTCACCACTCTCTGGTAGGTCTGCTGGCTGTCCCTGAGCATCTCCAGTGAGATCTGCAGAGGGTCTTTTTTCCACCTGCGCTCAGCCTGCCTCCAGATCCTCCTCTGTGCTCTGGTGGTGTCATTGAGCCAGGAGGGGGTAGCCGCAGGTTTGGGCTTCTTGAGCGTGAGAGGGGCGATGGTGTCTAAAATAGACTGAGGGTCTAGGGTGTGTCCTCCTTTGTGGGTGGGACCAGAGATGTGTTGGATCAGTCCAAAAGAGTGGATGAGGTTCATAAATTCGCTCTCAAATGCCCTGGTGGGATTGTCAACATGGAAAATCATCTAAAAACAACACCCTGTTGTTTGTGAGGAAAGTAGAGAACTGAGATATAAAGTTCTTCATTTCTTTAAAAACTCTGCTGTCCGTCGGACGGTAGATGATAATGACCAGGAGGGGGTCGGCTGAGTCCACTTTAACCAGCTGAGCTTCAAAACTAGAAAAAGTGGGGTAGTTCAGCATAGAACATGTGTAGTTGTCCTTGTACATGAGGGCCAAATCAAAGAAACACATCTCCTGACCCATTAGGTCTACAGTCACAACATCTTCGGGGGATATGCATGACCCTTAAAAGGTCAAACCTATTCATTTTGGTGACTCCATGACCTTTATTCTAGCACCACCATCAGGCCAAACTGAGCACAATATTAAAATGTTTATTTTATTTTTTTAATAATGGCTGGATTTAAATTGGATTTGCTGTGCACATTCATGACCCCAAGTGGAAGAAACAGTTTCAGGTCAAACATTACAAACAACAGGCCTTAATGAATTGTGTTAATTGACCGTTTAATTAAACAATTTATTGCCAGACTCAGGAGGATTCAATTGCTCTTGGCTGCCTCCGTCTCTTTCTCTCACTCTTTTAATTATTACATTTTAACAGGTTAATAACAACTAGCTGTGATCCTCTAAGCTGACTGAGAATAACTTAATTATACACCATCTGCCCGATTGGTGTGATGGCTTAATATTGTGGCATTTGGCAACATCTCATCAGTGTGGCAAGTGTTGTGTTTCATGAGAGCCATCAGGCAAACAGCCTAGGAGGATTTCAAAATTACATAAAGTCCAATATGGCAGACGGGGGGAGGGGGGTTCCCAGTGGTTACAGAATAATGATAGGTGGATATGTGTATGAACTACAAGGTCTCGTGTCAATGGGATATACAGTGTAGAAGTTATGGCTTCTCAAAGTTGTCCATTTTAACCTTTTATTATAGAGCCACCATCTGGCTGATTGTTGTTGTTGACTGTTGTTTATTGTTGATTGTGGCAAATTTCACATCTCTATCATGTGCCACATCACAGGAAACCAAGTAAAAAAAATAAATAAAAAATGGTTAGGATGGACCAGACTGACTGAACAAACGAGTCTCTTATACTGGCTGCAGGTTGCAGGTTGCACGGTGTAGAAGTTATGGCTTCTCAAAGTTGTCCATTTTAACCTTTTATTCTAGAGCCACCATCTGGCTGATTGTTGTTGTTGACTGTTGTTTATTGTTGATTGTGGCAAATTTCACATCTCTTATCATGTGCCACATCACAGCAAACCAAGTAAAAAAAATAAATAAAAAATGGTTAGGATGGACCAGACTGACTGAACAAACGAGTCTCTTATACTGGCTGCAGGTTGCATCTAAAACCCATCGGGGGCATCTTTAGTGCTACTGTACTGTAATAACAATGTTATTACACAATTAATACCAGTCATACCAGTGTCCTAATGTATTATACTTGTATTTAAATACTTGTATTTACTATATCTATATCTGTACATATCCCTTACCTACTCTATGCTGCTGGCCAGTATGACTATTACCATAGTGTCTTCATACCTGAAGGAAATCACTGGTTTTCATTTATGGTTATACCAACCTATAACGTGTTAAACTGTAAACGCTGAGACAGACATCTCCTCTGTGTGTGTAATTAGTTACAGTTACTAGTTACTTCTTCCAAAAAGTAACTAAATTACTAACTCAGTTACAAATTATAAAAGTAACTAGTTACTTCAGAAAGTAACTATTGCATTACTTTCAAGACATTTTTAAATGCTCAAATGTGACCCCACCTCCACCCCTCTTTTTTTTGATCTACTTTTTTCTCCCATTTTCAATTTTTCTCCCATCCCAATTTCGTATCGTCCAATTCTACCCTCCCCTATCTCGAACGCTGTTAGGCCATGCCTCCCACAAGCCGGCTGCAATGTGGACGAAGCCTTACATCACGTGTCCCCTCCGGTACTCGAGGAAGCAGCCGTCGCATCTTTTCACCTGCACAGCGCGATCTCTCAGCGGCGGGGGTCTGCGTGGGAGGGCACGCCGCCCCCGTCGCTTCCTGATTCTGCTGCGCAGGCGCACCAACCGACCTGTAGGAGTCGCTGTCCACAACGTCCGATCCCCACCCATCAGCTTTCCCACCCCTAACACTGCCAATTGTGTTAGTATGAACCACCAGCCAAGCTGATAGCAATGCGGAGAGCTGGGCTCGAACCCAGCGTCTCCTGCATTGGTGGCAAGCGCCTTGCCCACTACACCACCTAGCCGCCCCACCTCCACCCCTCTTTAACGGAACATAAAATACATGTGCATGTTCAATTATTTATGATAAATCTGAATATTATAATGAAATGGATTTGTTGCTTGTTTTATTTCTGCTTAAAAAAGGAGTTATTATATAATAACATTGCTGTACCTTGTGCATGTGCATGCTCCACCTTGATGTGGCCAATTCATATGTTGATCAGTCTCCCATTGCGCAATATGCGGCTGTACACAAGCTCACACTCCGTCAATCATGAAGGCCATGTAGCTGTTCTCAGCGATCTGAAGGGATGTCTTTTTTTTCAATGTGTCTGCAATGACCCATATGAATTGGGCACAGGCACAGTGTCGTTGCTGTACGTTGGGTTGACGTTTAATCTGTTTTTCTTCATAAGGGTGATCTGCGACTTGAATTTTGTAAACGGCAGCTCTTCTTTGTCGATATTATAAGCTGTGTTAAATGTTATCTTCATTTTGACCTCATCGCTTCTTCGGTTTGCTGCTGTCTGGCGCTGAAACACTTCGTGGAGAGGCGCTGATGTACACCTGTCACGACTTGTTTTTTTTTTAGACGCTGTGCTCTGTTAACGTTTCAATTCACAGCAAATTCAGTTGCACATGGCCTTTGTTTATCCCGTCATTCAGCTAATAAGAATGTCAGGGTGATGATCAGAGCCAATCAGAGGCAGATCGGGGCTGGTCTTTGCAGAATGCACGTGTTAGAGCCAATCAAAGGCAGAGTGGGTCTTTGCAGAATGCACATGGCCATCTCATCAGACTGAGACCGTCATAGTAATGCGCCGAATTTTTTGGCAGTAACGGTAATGGCGTTATTAAGATTGGAAGATTACTCGTTACTGAAAAAAGTAACACCGTTAGTAACGCCGTTATTTATAACGCTGTTATTCCCATCACTGGTGTATATACAGGCTATATAATGCATTATTAACATGCGTTGTAGGTCTAAAGTGGTTATAACATGTAGGTAAAGTACATATCTATAGAGATATTAGTTTAAACATTGTATTGTGTGTTGAACTTTGAAACTGTAAGTACAGAGACAGGGTGCAGGGTCTGGGCACAGGCCCTGTGGGAGCGATAAGGAGCAGCTGGCAGCACCGAGGTCACTCGCAGAGATAGAGAGAAAGTGTTCATTTTAAGCCATAGCAGCGTCTGATTGGGTCAGAGGACAAGCGGCCGCCGTCGCTTAGTAATGAGAGAGAGAGAGAGAGAGAGAGAGAGAGAGAGAGAGAGAGAGAGAGAGAGAGAGAGAGAGAGAGAGAGAGAGAGAGAGAGAGAGAGAGAGAGAGAGACGTTGCTAGTAACTCTCACAATCTGCCCTTTGGACTCAGGAACTCTCTGAACATAGACAATCCTCTGCTGCCCTCCGGCGGCCTGTCCGCGGTACTACAGGCAACCACCCTGTGGTTACCTATTGTCTGGAGCCTGTTGACTGTTATTTCTATTGTACTCCCTGTGTATTTGCTATCGGTCCTGTGTGCTCCCCAGTATGTCCATTATGTCCTAGTCTAGCCCTGTGTTCCCTGTGGGTATTCATATGTTCGTCTAGTAGTCCTGTATTCCCAGTGTTGTATTATTATTCCTGTGTCAGCCCCCAGCTGTTTCTTGTCAATAATTAGTGTCTGTATTTATACGTGGCGCCCCCCTGTTACCAGTGTTGTGCCATTGTTCTGTCTACCCCTGTATCCTGCCGTGCTGTTCTGTTCACCCTGTGTACTGCCTACCTTGTCTTCGTGAAGCCCTCTGTATTATCCTTCGTGATGCCTTTGTGTTCCATGCCATTCCTGCCGTTCGCAGTATTCCCCCTTGTACGTTCTGTGCGTGAGTTTATTCTAGTGTTCTTGTTTTTCGAGTCTCAGTCCGTTTCTAGCCTGTTTAGTTTCCCCTCTGAGCCAGCCCGGCTGCGCCTTTTATGTTCCGTGCTTCGTTCCTGTTTCATTGTTTACTGCTTTTCAGTAAAATCCTGTTTATCTGCAACTTCGACTCATGCTCGTCTCTCTCTCACCCATCATTGTCCTGCGTTTGAATCCTACACCTCTCCTAAAACACCCCATTACAACAGAATGGCGCAACCTTCCCAGGATTCAGCGGCCAACAGGAGAGGCAGAGAAAGCGACACGCTGCTCACCATGGAGCGTTTCTTCGTGGGGAATTATCGCTCTTCGTCCTGTGGGGAGATGATGCAGTTGCACGCGCTGCTCACCTGTGCAAGTGAGACGTGCAGCGTGGAGCAGGCGCCACTGCTGCCGGAACATGACCGGCAGCTGGGACTGATAATTCATGCGCTCTGGTGCTCTGCCCCCAGCGAAGCCACGGCTACCAGCACGCCCTCCCCCGCAAGTAAGGCCTCTACTGCCACTGCAGCAGTTAGCATAGGCTCTGCAGCCTTCACTACCCAGGCAGCTAGCACAGGCCCAATAGCTAACAAAGCCTCTGATGCTGGGACCGCCCCATCAGCCGGCAAGGCCCCTGTGGTTAGCTTAGCCCCTGTAGCCAATGTAGCTTCGGAAGCTACCCCCTTAGCTCTCTCAACTAACACAGGCCCTATAGCTAACAAAGCCTCTGATGCTGGGATCGCCCCATCAGCCGGCAAGGCCCCTGTGGTTAGCTTAGCCCCTGTAGCCAATATAGCTTCGGCAGCTATCCCCTTAGCTCTCTCAACTAACACAGGCCCTATAGCTAACAACGCCTCTGATGCTGGGACCGCCCCGTCGGCCGGCAAGGCCCGTGGTTAGCTTAGCCCCTGTAGCCAATGTAGCTTCGGCAGCTACCCCCTTAGCTCTCTCTGCTAACACAGCTCAGGCTACTAGCACAGCCGCTAGCCTAGCTCCCGTAGCTAGTGCAGCTAGCAGAATCTCTGTCCCCACAGCTAAGTCCATGGTTTCTTCTGTTAGAAGACTCAGTGTAGGCTCGTTCTTTACCACTAGCTTAGCCCCCCCTACTACTGCTAGTGAGGCTTCTGCAGCTGGCAGAACCTTTTGTGATATAGCAGCCTCTGCAGTAGCTACCTACCTAGCTGCCCTCACATGCACGTAGCCTCAGATGCTGGGACCGCCCCTTCGGCCGGCATGGCCTCCGTGGTTAGCATAGCCCCTGCCGCTAGTGTAGCCTCGGTAGCTACTGCCTCAGTCCCGTCCACTAGATCACCTGCTGCTAGTCCCTCAGTCCAGTCCGCTAGAGCCCCGTCTGCTAGCGTAGCATGCACAACTAGCAAGTCTCAGAAGGCTAGCAAACCTAAGAAGACTAGCATGGTCTCAGCTGCTAGAGTAGCCCCGTCAGCTAGTTCAGCCCAGGCTACCCGCACAGCCCCCACTGCTAGCTTAGCCCCTGCTAGCTTACTCCAGATTGCTAATGTAGCCTCAGTAGCTAGCACCTCTGTCTCGTCCGCTAGAGCCCCTGCTCCTAGCACCTCAGTCTCGTCCGCTAGAGCCCCTGCTGCTAGCCTTTTGGTAACGTCCGCTAGAGCCCCTGCTGCTAGCACCTCAGTCTCATCCGCTAGAGCCCCTGCTGCTAGCCTCTTAGTCCTGTCCGCTAGAGCTCCTGCTGCTAGCGTTTTAGTCCCGTCTGCTAGGGTTCCTACGCCTAGTCCCTCAGTTCCGCACGCTAGAGTTCCTACTGCTAGCGCCTTAGCCTCGCCGGCTAGTGTAACACCTACAGCTAGCACCCGAACCCTCTCGGCTAGTGCACCCTCTGCAGCTTGTACAGGCCCTGCAGCTAGCACTGCCCGGGCAGCTAACCCAGCCGCTACGACCAGCCTAGCCCCTGCTAGTGTAGCCCTTGCAGCTAGCACAGGCCCTGCAGCTAGCACTATCCAGGTAGCTAACCCAGTCTCTACTGCCCGTTTAGCCCCTGCTAGAGTATCTCTGGCTGCCCCTGTTCCTCCTCCGGCTCCCGGGGAGACCCCGACGTCTAGTCCGGGTCGTGCTCCTGCTCCTGCTCCTGCCCCTGGGGAGTCGCCTGCCTCCGGCTTCTTGCCTGGTCTCGTCGGGTCTCGTCTCTACGTCCGGTCCGGCCTCCACGCCCGGCCCTTCCTCGTCGTCTGGTCTGGCTTCCACGTCGGGTCTCATCTCTACGTCCAGCTCGGCCTCCACGCCCGGCCCTTCCTCGTCGTCTGGTCCCGGCTCCTCGTTTGGTCATTACAACAGTAACGAGATATACAAACGACAGGAGAGTTGAAGTGTCGCGCGAGAGAGAGAGACTTTAAGCTGGTGGGTTCTTCCGGGAGAGAAGCAGACAAGCGTTTACAGCGAGACAGCAGAGATACCTCCAGTCTCCTCCAAGGGGCTGGAGGGTGGGGGAGGGGAGCCACGAGGAGATAGCTAGCTCCGGCTAACAGGACAGGCTTCGGCTAGGGAGCTAGGCCGTAACAATCAAGAGAGAGATAGAATTATTAATCTAGTTTAGTCACCTTTTAACTCATTCAGTGCCAGGGATTAGACTGGTCCCGTTGTAGCAATGCCACGCTTTAAAGAAAGGAGTGCGTCACCTTGTTTGTAGAGCTATATATATATTTTATATTATAGCTATGGATACAATACTATGGCCCATTTGACATCAACTATCTATCGTTCAATATGTGAAAAATAATGAATTTTTTCATCCATACGTTCCCGTGTTATACCGTGGTGAATATAAGTATAGTTTTAGAGTGGTCTGGGGTAATTCCCGAAAGGCTGAGTTATAGCCTTATACGTGAATTCTACTATAAGCGTTGCCGTTTCTTGCCTGGACACGATACTATTCCCAAACCAAATGTATATAATAGGCATTATGTTTCATCATGAATGCATGAAAGGGGGGGAGGTCATTTCTGATTATTTGATTGCCAGTAACGGCATTCGTATTGAACACTAAAAACACTGGATCAGTATAATAACATTGCACAATCAAGCTAGAATTGACGTCAGATAGTCCCTACCTGTGATCGGGAGTATTCCAAAAATAATATTCCAATTGTTTGATCGCCATCTGGTCCATCCGATGTCCATTTGGTCCACGACATAACTAGGGTTGGGCATCGTTTGGATTTGAACGATTCTCGCTTCCGATTCTTTGAGGTGCTGGTCAAAACAGGTCACAGCTTATTTCGCAGGAGAATTTATTATTTTTTTTAATTTTTTTTTCTTCATACTATTCACATACTTTTTTTTTTTTTTTTTTTTATAATCGAAATTAAGAATCGAAATTCAAACATGTTACTTCCAGAACCGGTTCCTATTAGAACCGGTTCTCGGTGCCCAACCCTAGACATAACCCACCACAACATATGGATCGGGGGAATTTGACGTGCTTCAATGCAACCGGGAGAACCGCTCGACTGGCCCGACCCAGAAAACTGCGCCCGGAGACATTTGACCCTTGCACAGGCCAACATATAAGGTTTCAAAGGGTGCTCAATACCGCCGTCTAGCTGGATGCGGCCGGTATTGCACTTTGGCGATCTCAGACTCATTCCCTATGGTAACACCAAGGTCCCTGGATGAATAATGAATACAAATATCGAATAAAAGAATAAACAACCAAAACCCGAGATATCTTGGGTCTGGCAGCCAACGCATGGCGAGTCAACCCGACTTATCTTGGGTTTGGCAATTAAAGAGTTAAAGACTTACAATTTGTTTCATTCTGTACGAGACCTTTTGTTTATGAAAATAAACATCCCACCTAGAAAAAAGATCACATTTTCGAGTTAATTCTTTGCACGGATGCATTAACGTGGGTGAAACAGTGTTACAGCCAGTACGGGGGAGATCGACTTCCAAGTAAGATAACCATCATCAACAAAAAAACAAACACAGTGCAGAGACTTCGCGGAACGGCAGATGATGATTGATAAGGCTGAAAACACCCTAATCCTACATACCTGTATCACTGTACATATTAATATTACAACTCTGTACATACATCTGATTAACACAATACTAAGTAGTACTAATTTATATATTTTATATCCAGTTTAATCACCTGTACATTGTATATTACTGTTACACTTGACTGTTACATTTGCACTCTGGTTGGATGCCAAGCTTATTTTCACTGTACTGCCCTGCAGAAGCAGTAACTACGCAAACAGTGCAACTGAGAGAAATGGCTTTAAAGTTATGTGACTGTCCAGTGATTTTATAGTTACTGCAATTCTTTCTACCCTTTTTCTCTAAAACAGAGCAGGGTTGAACTCTGAAACTTTGTCACAAGATAAAAACAGATATTGAGAAGTTCAATTTCACTTATAACTAAATGTTTAAAAGAAGTGTAGTTACTGCGGTTAGCTTCTGCAGGGCAGTGTACTTGTGCTGTATAATGACAACACATTTAAATCTAATCTAATCTAATTATTTACAATGCATGTCAGGATGTTATTTTTAATCAAATAAAATAAGATCTTATTTACAACGACAAACTGAATGACATTATATGCTGTTTTTGTGTGATTATAACAGCAGTGCATGTACTAAAAATACACTTGAATGATGTCTCTCCAAAACATTTCCTCAAACCTCAGAGAGTTCCTCCTCCTCTGATCTCGACACACGCCCCGCATTCCTCATCACCACCGATTCCTCACACAATGCCATTCAATCATTATCTCGGCCAACGCAAATAAAATCCAGATTTCTCCTATTGACCAGCGAGCATAAAATGTGTGATTTTAACACTTGGATTTTTATTGACAATAATAAGTCACACACATTTTCTTGTTTATTGGGAATGTTAATGGTTTCTAGAAATGTGAAACATGACGAGGAGGGGCCGAACGCCTGTGTGTGTGTGTGTGTGTGTGTGTGTGTGTGTGTGTGTGTGTGTGTGTGTGTGTGTGTGTGTGTGTGTGTGTGTGTGTGTGTGTGTGTGTGTGTGTGTGTGTGTGAGTGAGTGAGTGAGTGAGTGAGTGAGTGAGTGAGTGAGTGAGTGAGTGAGTGAGTGAGTGAGTGAGTGAGTGAGTGAGTGAGTGAGTGAGTGAGTGAGTGAGTGAGTGAGTGAGTGAGTGAGTGAGTGGGTGGGTGGGTGGGTGGGTGGGTATGCGTGCATGGGTACATTTTAAGGTTAATGGTAGGAAGTAAGGTTTAAGGTTAATGGTTAGAAGGAAGGGTACATTTTAAGGTTAGTGGTTTGGTGTTAGGGTACATTTTAAGGTTAGTGGTTAGGTGTTAGGGTATGGTTTAAGGTTAGTTGTTAGGTGTTAGTGTACGTTATTTTATTTTTTTTATCTCTCTTTCTTCGATTTTTCTCTATTTTCTCCCCGTCCCAATTTAGTCGTTGTGCCAATTCCCCCCCCTCCCCTACCTGGTTGTTGTGCGCATGTTCTCCTACTGGTCGGTACAAGGGAACCCTGAAGTATCCGCACGCTTCCTCCGACACGTGCGGCGACAGCCAGTGGCTCTCTTCTCACCTGGCAGCGAGGGCTCTCATTGGTGAAGTGTAACACGTGGGAGGTCACGCTGCCTTCCTCAAGTCCTGCCCCCGCTGAGCAAGCGCCCAGACCTGACCTGTAGGCGTCGCTGTCCACAACGCCAGTTTCCCACCCACGGCTTCCCTCCCCCTAACCCAGCCAAACGAGTTAGTATAGCGATCAGCCCAAGCCAAGGCAATGCTGACTCCGGGAGTCGAGACCGCAGCCTCTTGCATTGGTGACGAGCGCAATCTCCGCTACGCCACCTGACCGCCTTTAGTGTAAGGTTTAAGGTTAGTTGTTAGGTGTTAGGGTATGGTTTAAGGATAGTTGTTAAATGTTAGGTGTTTGGTGTTAGGGTAAGGTTAGGTGTTAGGTGTTAGTTGTTTGGTGTTAGGGTAAGGTTAGGTGTTAGGTGTTAGTTGTTTGGTGTTAGGGTAAGGTTAGGTCGTGTTAGGTGTTAAGTGTTAGATGTTAGGTGTTAGGTGTTAGTGTAAGGTTTAAGGTTAGGTATTAGATGTTTGGTGTTAGGGTAGGCTAAGGTTAGGTGTTAGGTGTTAGTGTATGGTGTTTGGTGGTAGGGTAAGGTTAGGTGTTAGGTGTTAGGTGTTTGGTGTTAGGGTAAGGTTAGGTGTTAGGTGTTTGGTGTCTGGTGTTAGGGTAAGGTTAGGTGTTTGGTGTTTGGTGTTAGGGTAATGTTAGGTGTTTGGTGTTAGGGTAAGGTTAGGTGTTAGGTGTTTGGTGTTAGGGTAAGGTTAGGTGTTAGGTGTTTGGTGTTAGGGTAAGGTTAGGTGTTTGGTGTTTGGTGTTAGGGTAATGTTTAAGGTTAATAGTTAGAAGTAAGGGTAAGGTTTAATGTCTGGTGTTAGGGTAAGGTTAGCAGTTAGGTGTTAGGGCGTTAGTCGTGTACAGTAGTAAAAACGTGTGTGCGTGTGTGTGAGAGAGAGAGAGAGAGAGAGAGAGAGAGAGAGAGAGAGAGAGAGAGAGAGAGAGAGAGAGAGAGAGAGAGAGAGATAGAGAGAGTGTGTGCAGCATACATCACACAGCAGAGGGTGTGGTTCTCTAACCATTATAAATCACTGCAGAATGCTGAGTAGGCCTACTGCTCACATGCTGAGGCAGTGAACAGGAAGAAAAAACAACATACAGGGTTCTGACCATCTGTGACTATGTGACAGTGTTTAAAAGTGTAATCTGTAGTCCAAATGTAAACAAATGGGTTAGCCCCACCCCTGAAAAGCTCTTAATGTAAGGATAGATTGTAGGTGCCAACTAACTAGTTAATGCATTTAGACTTTAGTTTTATTTACATTTGCAAAAATGTGTAAACATTGATAAAATAAGTGCCAGTATTTTTAGTTATCATAAGATAAGATAGGATATTCCTTTATTGATCCTCTTGGGGATTTCATAATCACTGTCCCGACATCCAAACTCAAAAACGTTGGTGATCAGGCCTTCTCTCGCACTGCCCCCCGACTCTGGAACTCCCTCCCTCAGTCCATTAGAGACTCCCCTACACTCTCCACCTTCAAAGCTCGCCTCAAAACCCACCTGTTCTCCCTTGCCTCCCTTGCCTGAGTGTCGTATCTATCACTAGTGATGAGGGCAGAGTGATAGACCAGAGTCCAGGGACTAAGCAACACCAAGCTGCTCCAGAGACTAATAATAATTCCTTGGAGACTGTTTTTGTGGGTTCACGTCTGTTTGAGTTTGTTTCAGTCATTCTAACCGTTAAGGAACTGTGTTTCAGCTCCACGATTTCCTCTCTCGATGACCCTGTTCAAAGACTTTCAGTCCTGCCGTTCCCAGCGTTGTGAGAAACATGTTTTCCTTTTATTCATAAATAAAGACAAACCTGTCTAAGATCATATATAGGAATAACATCTGTGGATTCAGTTTTTGTCTTTTTGGCCGCCCTTTCTTTGAAGGAGCGTTAGCCGCAATCCGTCCCACAAGAGATGATACAGAGGAGATGTTTGTTTTTTTAATCTCCACCAGACCCACATCACATGCAGGACGCTGGCTGTCTGTCTGGGAGAGGTAAGCATATCTTAAAAGTGTCTCCCCCATGCTCTGCTGCCATTCATCTAAAGCACTCTCCCTTTGTAAAACACGCAATCCCTGAGAGAACTATCGACCTGCCTGTACTGCAGCCGCGCTGAAAGTAAACATGAAAGGCTTCGTTGTAATACATCCAGACGGGAAAGCAATCGTTACCTGCTGCTCATAAAACCATTTTTCAAAAACATATTGAGCAATGGATGTAGATGATTTCATCATGGGAAATGTCTTCTCTTTGTGTGTGTGTCTGCAGGCCTGTACTGGCCGCGTGTATGCTTTTACCAACGCAGTTGTGTTTCCGGGTTCCCGTTTTGCCCTCTGATTGGCCACAACGCGTACGCCCCCCCTCGCTATCGCCTTTGGGGCGTGAGATATGAAGACAGATTTAAGTCTGCGACAACAACCCAATAATAAACACTCGAAACAGCTATTACCAGACAATTACAACAGCAGTGGTGCCTGCTTCAAATGTCACGTATTATAGGCTATAAGCCCGTGTAGATCTATTCGGAATAATAAACATATACACCCTCTAGCAAAACATGACACAATGTGATCCTATCTCCGATAGAGCGGCTGGTCGCAGAGACGCGAGTTGAACGAACACATCGGGAGGAGAATGAATGAATGAATGAATGAATGAATGAATGAATGAATGAATGAATGAATGAATGAATGAACCTGATGTAAACAAGACAAAAGTCTTTCTCTGGTCTGCATCCCCTTAACAATTGTGTGTATTGAGCCGTACTGTATTGTACGATAGAGCGGCTTGTCGCAGAGACGCGAGTTGAACGAACACATCGGGAGGAGAATGAATGAATGAATGAATGAACCTGATGTAAACAAGACAAAAGTCTTTATCTGGTCTGCATCCCCTTAACAATTGTGTGTACTGTATTGTACCCATTCTGCAATCTGTTAAATAAAGTTTTCATTCATTCATTCATTCATTCTCCTCCCGATGTGTTCGTTCAACTCGCGTCTCTGCGACCAGCCGCTCTATCGGAGATAGGATCACATTGTGTCATGTTTTGCTAGAGGGTGTATATGTTTATTATTCCAAATAGATCTACACGGGCTTATAGCCTATAATACGTGACATTTGAAGCAGGCACCACTGCTGTTGTAATTGTCTGGTAATAGCTGTTTCGAGTGTTTATTATTGGGTTGTTGTCGCAGACTTAAATCTGTCTTCATATCTCACGCCCCAAAGGCGATAGCGAGGGGGGGCGTACGCGTGTAGGTCAGTGGCCAATCAGAGCGCAAAACGGGAACCCGGAAACACAACAGTTGGTAAAAGCATACACGCGTACTGGCCATCGGGAGCACTGGGAGTTTTCCTGGTGGCCTGCTAAATGGCCGGCATGCGGATCGTGGCCTGTCCTGCTAAATGCCCAAAGGCTATGTTCACGCCTTAGTGCTCTGATTGATTGATTGATTGATTGATTGATTGATTGATTGATTGATTGATTGATTGATTGATTGATTGATTGATTGATAGGCGGGGTGGGGGAAACTGTACAACTGTACAAGCAAAACTGTACATTGGAATATTGACGAAACCATACTTGGTTCCAAGAGGAGGGTCTCGTGTATTCTTGGGTTAGGTAATTTACTGTACATTGGAGGGAGTTGGGTTAGGACATTTACAGGGGCCAGTTTCGAATTGCAGTCTCCCGTAGGTGTTCTTTGAGAGTGGTTTTGAAAGTGGGTAGTGATTCACATTCCTTTACAGCTTTGGGTAGGGCGTTCCACATTGATGTGGCATAATTGCGAAACGTGTTTAGGCATAACAAAAAATATTGTTTGTTTCCTGTTGGTTGTCAGTTAAGGCCATGTGTAGGTAGGAAATTTATTTAATTTTATTTTTTATTTTATTCTTTCCCACGGCGACTATGGATAGGACATTTCTTTATTTAATTAAAATGTTCACAACAACATGGATGCATGTACTCTGCCAGCATGTTTAATATCCATAATACTAAAGGTTTGACTAAGATTTCTATGAAACTATATTCCAAAAAATAAAATAAAAAGGATTTTTATTTTTTTGAATTTTTTATTATTATTTTTTAAAACTCATAAAATATATTGGGTCGCACCTAAATCAGCAGGGTCGGTCGGCAACCGGAAACAAACCATTATTTTTTTTAGGCCTTAGTCCCTTGTTTGAGCTGAATCTGGGTTTAACATGATTTGTGGAGCTCCCTCTGGTGTTGTGGTTGTGGTATTCACTGACCTTTGGGAAGTATTTTGACATGTACATGGGTTTCTTAGTCGTGTAGTGTATCTTGTAGACCAGGCCCATTGCAAGTTGCTGTACTCTGTCTTCTACTTTAAGCCATCCTAGGTAGTCAAAGTGGGCAGGGGTGAGGTGGGTTCTATAGGAGTAAGGTCAAGTAGTAGTCTGACCAGTTTGTTTTGTGATGTTTGTAATCTTGTTTTTAGCGCCTTAGAGGTGCTTTGGTACCATGAGGTGCAAGCATAGTCGTAGTACCCTTGAATGAGTGCTCCTGCCAGAGTCTTCAGGGGATTCTTGTTTACCAGAGAGGAGATCCGGTACAAGAATCTAGTTCGTTGGTTGACATTTTTTATTACATTGGATGCCATTTTGTCACAGGAAAGATTTGCCTCTAAGATGGAACCTATAGTATGTAATTTCGTCTTTCCTTGTATCAGCTCAATTGCAGTGAATGCTGATTTATTGCTTAGATGTATTGTTTGCCTGTTCACATTATTTTCCAATATCAGATTCCATGTGAACTGGTCATGCTCCTGAACTGACCCGCATGCGCAAATGAACAATAACGAAGATGGACGTAAACATGGAGGACACTGAAGTTTGTGGAGGCTAGCTATGGAGGCTAGCTCACTAAATATTTTCAAAAGTAAGCTAAAAACGTATCTCTTCACCTTAGCCTTTTAAATACATTCTGCCACTTAGACTCATTACATCTACATTGTGGTTTTTGTACTGTAAAGAGAGCTATTTCATTGTTGTATCAAACAGGAAGAAAGACTGTCAGGTGTTAAACGGTGTGTGTACTATCAAACAGGAAGAAAGACTGTCAGGTGTTAAACGGTGTGTGTACTATCAAACAGGAAGAAAGACTGTCAGGTTTTAAACTGTGGATATCAAACAGGAAGAAAGACTGTCAGGTTTTAAACTGTGTGGATATCAAACAGGAAGAAACACTGTCACGTTCTAGACTGTGAGTTAATATTTGTATTGTTATTACGCTTTTTCTTATCTGTTTTGTTTTGTCTGTTTTATGCTCATTTTGTCTATTTTACTGCTGTGATGTACTTTATTATTATTATCATTATCATTATCATTATCATTATCATTATCATTATTATTATTATTATTATTATTATTATTATTATTATTATTATTATTATTATTATTATTATATTATTATATATATTCATTGGGCTAACTTCTACTCAATTAAATAATAGTGAAATTAAATTACCCCTCAACCAGTGCCATAGTGAGTTAGGGCCATTGTGAGTTAGGGCCATAGTGAGTTTGTAAGGGCTGCGTGTGTGTGTGGGTCACAAGCAGATAATAGGGACTCTTTAAGTTATCCGTGTATGAATAACCACTAAACTGCTTACGCAGACATTAACACATTGACCGCCGGAGGTCGCTGTGGTCGTATGGCCGTTTGTCCCAGCGCTTTGTTCAATGGGATAATGCCGGTGTTTGCAACTGCTAAAACTATAAATAGTATAGCTATGGATCTAATAACGTTGTCGATTGTCAGTGAGTTTCTTCCGGTCAACATGCAAAAAACAGATAATTTTTTCATCCGTACATTTCCGTTTTATACCGTGGTGAATATGAGTATAGTT
This sequence comes from Notolepis coatsorum, assembly GCF_963971535.1. Lineage (NCBI taxonomy): Eukaryota > Metazoa > Chordata > Actinopteri > Aulopiformes > Paralepididae > Notolepis > Notolepis coatsorum. The sequence goes on from NC_140166.1 coordinate 87,045,690, forward strand.
TGAGTGATTCTGAGTAATCCCAGGAAAAGATGCGAAAACAGCATTTTAGTGAAATTCGCAAAACACATTGCCATTCCTCGCTTGGATCAACAATCAATCTGAAATCAACGCTAGATTATCGGTATTATCTTTCATCATGCACGCATGAAAGGGAGACGGGGACACAGGGCCACTCCGTGCTTTTGAACGCTACCAACACACACACACCACCCTGACACGCTTCGATCGCGGGAAAAAATTATCGGATCAACGCAAGATCGATAACATATAGTCCTTACCTGGTCTATGATGTACTGCAAAAAGAATAATCCAATTATCTGATCGCCATTCCAAATACTGATTGTGTCAGTGTATCCAGCGTTATCCAGCATTGCATATGAAAGGGGGGGGGGAGCCAGGTCGATGCATCGATATAAGCCGGAGTCTTGCCGGAGTGTATAGACCCCGCCTGCACGGCTCAGCTCGGCTGAGAAAAGAAACCACACCGTTTCAAATGGGGTGCAATAGCGGCCGCAAGGCGTTAGGCGGTGGTATTGCACCGCTGCGGTCTCAGACAGAGTGTCACCCAGTCCTACAGCACAGCAGGATGAATTATTAATAGAAATAGCGAACAAAAAAGAAAAACGGATCCAATAACGAGTTTACTTGTTGTTGGCGTCCAACGATTGGCGGGCTATAACGAGTTAATTCGTTTTTGGCGCAGAAACGGTTAAGGAGAAGGGGGAAAATAAACAACAAAAAACAACCTTTACAGGTCCAAAAAACAGGACGACACTCAATAAAGAGGTATTGTAGAAAAATAAATAAGCCACAAAAACAGAGTTTTTGAAAACATAAAACAATAAACCTCCACCAAGGTAGTTTATGTGCCGAAGTAGGCAAAGGACAGTTCAAAAAGAACACAAGAAAACACTACCATAACAGGCTCAGCCTCTATAAAATAAAGTGTAAAATAAGCCAGTAGCCCAAAACAAGGATGGCTACAAAGGTTAAATGCTGAACAGGGCAGCACTACATTTTAATATAATAAGCCTGACCAAAAGGATAGCCAACACAAGGAAATGAAAAAGCAGTTAACACTGCAAGATTCAAACTTAAATAGACTCAGCTTTGCCATAGACACAGCTGCACTGAATCAGGTGCAATCAAGCCCACACACCTGCAGTGCCGACCCATGAGGCAATTAACCACAGAGGCCAGTGATTGACAGCTATCCCTCACAGAAAGGAAAAATAAAGCAAAAACCATGACAGGACCCCCATCAGGTCTACCATCAGGTCTACCATCAGCTCTACTCTACCATCAGGTCTACCATCAGCGCATGCTTTCTCCCAGTCTTAACCTTAACCTTTAAGTGAATGTTAAAACTAACCTTAACCCTAACTTTATGCCTTTTTTTTTTTTTTTTACTTTTTTTTTTAGTGTTTATCGCTTTTCTGGTCAAGCATGACCGACAGATACAGGGTGAAACGGGATATAGATCAGGGGAAGACATTCTGGCAAATGACGGCGGGTCCGGGAATCGAACTCGAGTCCACCAGATCCGTGACGCAGCACGGTTTTCCCCGACGCAGAAATAGCGCCGAGATATGCGGTGAGCTACTGGAGCTCCCCCTAACTTTATGTCTTAACTATAACAATTAAGCCAATGTTAAAACTAACCTTAACCCTATATGTCTTAACTATAACCGTTAAGCCGTTAAAACAAACCTCAACTCTAACTATGATCATGTAGATAGTGGTGAGAGCACACGCCTGCTACTGCAATGATTGTTGGTTCAGCGTTTGTTTTGGACTTGTTTTGCCGATACAATACATAAATATATTACATTATGTACCTTTTTTCCTGTGGTCCATTAGTACTTTATTTACTATAACATAACATACATTATGTACCTGTTTTCCTGTGGTCCATTAGTACTTTATTTACTATAACATAACGTACATTATGTACCTGTTTTCCTGTGGTCCATTAGTACTTTATTTACTATAACATAACGTACATTTATGTACCTGTTTTCCTGTGGTCCATTAGTACTTTATTTACTATAACATAATGTACATTATGTACCTGTTTTCCTGTGGTCCATTAGTACTTTATTTACTATAACATAACGTACATTATGTACCTGTTTTCCTGTGGTCCATTAGTACTTTATTTACTATAACATAACGTACATTATGTACCTGTTTTCCTGTGGTCCATTTTAGTACTTTATTTACTATAACACAATGTACATTATGTACCTGTTTTCCTGTGGTCCATTAGTACTTTATTTACTATAACATAACATACATTATGTACCTGTTTTCCTGTGGTCCATTAGTACTTTACTATAACATAACGTACATTATGTACCTGTTTTCCTGTGGTCCATAAGTACTTTATTTACTATGACATAACGTACATTATTACATGGCGTTTTCACATTCGCCGAAATGCTTGCTTGTGATTGGTCAATAGCCCCCCGACAGCGGTCATTATCAGACAATAATGACCGCTGTGGGACAATAATGGCCGCTGTGCGCAGCTGTTCGCAGCTGTTCGCAATCAAGCCCACTGACACACACTGTTTCAGTGCAATTAGACACTGCCGGTGTTCTGCTGCCGGCGATGACAGGGGGCGGAGCGACGAGCGGAGCCAGAACGCAGCCAGAACCAGTGTTGCGAGTCGATGTAAAATGAATTAGGTATATTGTTAGTAAGTTAGCCATGTAATAAGCGGGATAATGTATAGCTATACTCGATCATTGTCGCAAAATAATTGACCTTCACTGACGTTTAAAACACCTCGCCGAGGCGGCTCAGTATTTTAAACTCTGTGTCGGTCAATTATTTTGCGACAATGACCTCGTAGCTATACATTATCCCTTACTTATGTACCTGTTTTCCTGTGGTCCATGCACAGTGGTGTAGTGGTTAACACTGTCGCCTCAAGCTAGAAGGTCCTGGGTTCGATTAGCACTTGGGGACCAGGTTTCCGCGTGGCCAGGCACCCAGGTGGGGTATCTCCCGGGCCTTTCTGTGTGGAGTTTGCATGTTCTCCCCGTGCTCGCAATGGTTTCCCCTCCCGATAAGATAAACCCAAACATCGCTAACGCTGTTGCGTCCCTGACGAAGACGGACAGGAGCACTTGGATTGGTCCCCGGGCGCGGCCCCACGCCGCAGCCCCTGTCTGCTCCCGGCTGCCCTTGGGGGAAAGGACAATGGGATGGGTCAAGTGCAGAGAGACATTTCATCGGCGACCCAATGCATATGTGTGTGTGTTCCTGTGTGTCCCCCATCTCGCATGTGTGTGTTAAACTGCATGACAAATAAAGACTTCTTCTTCTTACTTTATTTACTATAACATAACGTACATTATGTACCTGTTTTCCTGTGGTCCATTAGTACTTTATTTACTATAACATAATGTACATTATACAATGACATGCAAATTTCTTGATTCTGATTGGCTGAAACAGTGAAGTTGCCGGTTGTTATTTAGTATAACACACTCCACGTGACACCAGATCCCTCCCACAACCAAATACACAATTACTTCGTTTTTTCTGTCTGAATCAATCCGCCATAGATCGAAAAATGGAAGTATGAATATGTAGCAGGGTGGATTATCCCTGCTTCGTGGGAACGGTTGCTGGCAGTCAGGAGGTAGCTGGACACAGTAGAACTCTGTCTGACTGCACCCTCATCTTTGGGCCTGGGGCGTCGACTGGAGGCTGGTAGTGTGAGTGGATGGGGCCCGGGATTTACCAACCTGGTCTGGTACTCTGGTCTTCCTTCCCTGCAGCAGGGCGGTCAGCAGTACTCCCCAACACGCTCCCACTCCCCCCAGTTGCTCCTTAGACCCTCCCACACCTCGTGACTGAATTGTAATTAAATACTCTCTGAGTTCCCCCCCGCAAGCAGTACCCTCCCTCAATGACCCTAGAAACCTTACAATGAAGAGGGAAAGATGGGATAGGAAGGGATTAATCATATATACGTTACCCACACCAAAAGAGTTAATGCTGGGCACAGGAATGGACACGCACACCAAACCCCATTTAAGTCTTTATATTAATTGTACTGTTCAGTTACAATTATTTAATACTAGTGGCCAATTGGGCTGAAGTCCTACCATAACTCCTGTGTGTAACTCAATACCTCATAACCACGTATATTATACACCCACCTCTGGGTTAATATCAGGGATAATATACTTCACTGTGTTTGAGTCATCACCCACGTCTGGGCCTTCACCCTGTATAATACCTCAAAAGGCTTTAATTATACGGCCAGAATAATACCTCAAAAGGCTTTAATTATAATGCACCAGGTCTGTAACTTCCCCACAGGGAAAAGGTAAATTAGATGGGAAATTATTATAATTAAACACACATGTTATCACGCTCAAAGTAAAGGAAAGAAAACAAAAGTGTGGGCCCACAATTACCAAAACAAAAGCCCTATGCTAATGCCGGCATGTAATGTTTGGGGTCTGTAGTTAGCAACGTTAACTTCGCCCGCAGGCCGCACCACACTGTGTAACGTGCAATAGATCCTGGGCACCGAAGCCCTAATGTTACTCTACCAAAATGGCGGCCGCGCCGCTCCACCACCGTCCTGGTGGCAAGATGGCGTCGAACGCTCTCGTCGCAGGTGCTAGCAGGCGGAGCTGGGCAGAGAGGCAGTGCTGGCTGAGAGTGTGTGCTGGGCGATGACGACCTCTGCTGGACGGGACGACTCCCGTGCTGGCTGCTCACAGCCGGTGCAGAGCTGATGCAGAACGCCGGTGAAGACAGCTGCTGACGGCCGGGGCAGACTGTTTGTAGATCCACGCCCGTATCTGGCTCGCACACTATACCGGCACAGTAACTGCTATAACCCGACTACTGTGAACTCAGATATATTATTAGCCGCACGCTACCTATACCGCTCACTGTAACTATTATAACCCGATTGTTAGTGCCTGGCTCTGCACTAATTGTTCACACACTATCGCTGGTACTGCTAGGATATCATGTCCACTAGCAAGTACCTCCTATCACCGTTGCTATCTCACGGGGCTCTCCAGCTTCACTTCTTCAACGGGGTTATTCCAAAGCACACGCCCGCCGTGGCTGCAATTGTTCACGGCCAAGTCCAAAGCCGAAGAGAACGTCTCTCTCCTTCCGCTGCCATATATCTCCTTCCACCTCTCCCCGACACTCTCTGCCTACCACCGCCCCCTGCTGGTCGCCCACTAGCTCCACAGGGAAAAAGGACTGCAGAATATGATCCAGTAATGTCATTTATAATCCATCTTCCAGTGATAGAAGAAAGGAGACGCCTGTGTCATTGTTCGTGCGAATATCAATGAAACCAATTCGAATGTCTTGGTGTACAAAGGGGAGGTAAAAGGCAAGTTAGCACATCTGAATAATAGACTATTTTCAGGTCGCTACAAATTGCTTTTGAACGAATCCTCCAAAAAAGATAGTCAACTGGAATGTTAGTTCGTTACATACACATGGATTATGTAATTAATTTGTCATGACTCATTGTGAAACAAAAGATAAATCGCGGAGATAAAAAAAAACTACTGACGTTTTAAAAAGAAATTGTCAGATTTGATTGATTGATTGATTGAAAATTGTATTACCAGATTGCAGAATGGGTAGAATACAGTACGGCTCAATACACACAATTGTTTTTTTTTATCTACTTTTTCTCCCCGTTTTCTATTTTTTTCTCCCTTCCCCAATTTCGTATTGTCGAATTCTACCCTCCCCTGTCTCGAACGTTGTTAGGCCATGCCTCCCACAAGCCGGCTGCAATGTGGACGAAGCCTTGCATCACGTGTCCCCTCCGCGTCAATACTTTTACCAACGGATTTCCAGTTCCGCGTGCGCATTCTGCGATCTGATTGGCCACTGACGTTTCTGGTTGTGTGACATGTGCGGCCAATCGTGTGACGCCTGTTTCTTTCACCGGTTAAGCTTAGGCACTCTTTCGAAGTTGGTTATGGTTAGAGTTTGTCTTAGAGCAGGGCGATAGAACACCAGCCCTGATTCCAAACTCTAACCTTAACAAACTTCGAAAGAGTCGCCTAAGCTTAACCAGTGATAAACTAGGCGTTAGGTAGTTTGCATGCCGTTTGAGGCGGAAATGGGCAAAGACACAGCTAGGCGTCACGCGATTGGGCGGACATGTCCAGAAACGTCAGTGGCCAATCAGATCGCACCAGAAACGTCAGTGGCCAATCAGATCGCAGAACGCGAACGCGGAACTGGAAATCCGTTGGTGAAAAAATAGACGCGTCCCCTCCGGTACTCGAGGAGGCAGCCGTCGCATCTTTTCACCTGCACAGCGCGATCTCTCACCGGCGAGGGTCTGCGTGGGAGGGACACGCCGCCCCCGTCGCTTCCTGATTCTACTGCGCAGGCGCACCAACCGACCTGTAGGAGTCGCTGTCCACAACATCCGATCCCCACCCACCTAGCTTCCCACCCCCTAATACTGCCAATTGTATTAGTATGAACGACCAGCCAAGCTGGTAGCAACGCCGAGAGCTGGGCTCAAACCCAGCATATCCTGCGTTGGTGGCGAGCGCCTTGCCCACTGCACCACCTAGCCACCCCAATACACACAATTGTTAACCGTTTCGGGGCCAACCACGGATACATCCGTGTTTCGAATCCAACGGTTGAGGACCAACCACGGACATGTCCGTGGCAAGGTTGTTTTGGCTTTTATTCCATTGTAATAACCTACTCTATGGCACGAGCTGCACTGCAGATCTACCCTCCTCTTCGAATTCTGAAAAGTGCATTACCGGCCGGATCCTCTTAGAGGCGCTGTCTCGATAATGCAGTGTGCCCTGTGGCAGAACGGTGCACTATTTTTTTGACTTTCAATGTAGTTTCCAGTTAGCTGGATTCTGGATGTGCAGCCTAGTAGCTTGGAATACGTTTTGGGATGCGGATTTCAGTGTGCAGTAAAGGAATATATCATCAGCCAATGGACATATGGATCTACCAGATGGCGATCGATAACTGGGAAATGCTTTGGGGGATCCAACCGGCCCACGGTAAGATCTTTTTCACGTAAATTACATGCTGATCAGGGCTTGTTATGATAGCCATCCACCCGATCAGCGAATGAGGCTAATGAGGCTAACGCGGTTATTGGTAATCAATAATAAGAAACGACGTCCCCCGCCCCTGTCCCCCTTTCATGCATTCATGTGGACCATCATACCGATCATATGCAGTTTGAGTTTTAACTGTAGCTTCTGTATATCCGAAATGCCATTGGATTTAACATTATTAGCTATTATCCCTGTATCTTGCCTTCCAGGAAATATCCCAGCCGAAATCCCTTATAACGCTTATATTCAAGACGCTATAAAATGAGAACGTATTGATGAAAAAATTATTTCTTTAAGCCATTTTGAAGGGACGGTTTATGGTGTCAATTGACAATGAGAATGGACAGATAGCAATACTATAAAGTATAGATTTAGCTCTACAAACAGCCCCACGGACTATGCAAGTTTGTTTAGAAATGCTGGCCGTCTACAGTGATTTTAGACGGATCCAAATGGCCCCCGAATGTGTTAAGGCAGGGGTGTCAAACTCATTTTCACAGAGGGCCACATCAGCATTATGGTTGCCCTCAAAGGGCCAAAGACCGTATAAATGTTAATGTAATGTAAAATAAATGTAGCTACTCATTTACATATTGTTAAACATGTTGTTTCTGTATTTATTACTTATTTAAGTTATATATATTGCATATGCATTTGCATAGATGTAAAAATATATGTTAGCTTATGTTATTTTAACAAATAATTTTAGTTTATCAGAACCCCATATTACTCCATTAATCAATGATCAAACCATTCAAGTAAATAACAAAGAAGAAGATCATCAAATACAAGCTATGACATTAAGTTTGTTCAAAACCTTTTTGTCACAGTCAAGAGGGGCAGAACTAACAACTGAGCTGCAAAGAACACGTGGGACAGATGTAGCAGATGTTACAAAAACAAATGGCTGCACACAACCTTGCAGAGGCCATACATCCAACTAATGGAAGATAGTTTAATTAACTTTAATTAACAGATTGCAGAATGGGTACAGTACAGTACAGCTCAATACACACAATTGTTAAGGGGATGCAGACCAGAGAAAGACTTTCGACTTGTTTACATCAGGGTCCACCATTTTCAATTCGTAATGAAATTGCTATTATGTGTCTGCATGAACACACAACTGTAACTGTACTGAAAAATAACAAAATAAGGGTTGTCTCATTTCACAACTATATTGGTCAAGTTTTGGGTGGGACTTGTTTGCGTCCCTACAGCTTCTTATTCAACTGAGCGAGATGCTCGGTTATGTCACACAGCCAGTTTGCATCTGACAGTTCAGACAATATTTCTTCAACCCTTTGTTACCTATTCCGCCTGGATCTTTTTTGTATTTTGGGCTGTAAAATTGTCAAAGAATGTCTGAGGAGTAAGTGCTTTTGGCTTTTTTCCTTTGTTACTTCATCAATACCTCAGATGTTCAACATACATGTATGTGTAAGAATGTGTAATAACTAAGGCTGTCAAAGTTAAAGCTTTATTAACGCATTAACCCACAATTATTTTAACGCCGCTATTTTTTAACCCAAGATTAATGTTTACATTTTTTTATTTTTTATTTTTTTTCATGGCTCTTGGTGGGTCACATCAAATGACGTGGCGGGCCACATTTGGCCCGCGGGCCATGAGTTTGACACCTATGTGTTAAGGGGATGCAGACCAGAGAAAGACTTTCGTCTTGTTTACATCAGGGTCCCCCATTTTCAATGCATCATAACATATATGACATACATGACATACAGATAGACAGTACTGCTACATCTATACATTTATGACATACCAGATTTACAAATACAGTACTGTTTGTGATAGAAGAAGAGTCTAAAAAAGAGTATATACATTTGACGAAGAAACTGTACATTGGAGGAGGTTGGTAGGTAGGAGATTGGTAGATGAGGTGGAGGGGGGGTATTTCGTATAACACACTCCACGTGACCCCAGAACCTCAATGTAAATAAACCATAATCACCCTACAAAAACAGTACTGTATTTGTAAATCTGGTATGTCATAAATGTATAGATGTAGCAGTACTGTCTATCTGGGTTTAACATGGTTTGTGGAGCTCCCTCTGGTGTCTACTAGCGGATCTACTATTGGATCTACTTTCTCTGTGGGTGGTTTTGTGAATAAATCTCCATTATGCTTCAATTACTGTGTGTTTATTCTATAGCAGGGGTGCCTAACCTTTTTCGAACCAAGATCTACTTTTTAATTTACCACCTAGCCGAGAGCTACCAGCCAAAATTGTATATTGTAAGCCGTCATTTGAGGCTTTATAAAAGCAGCATAATGAACACAAATCTGTCAGTGCCGAGTCCGACCTCATCTTAAATAACAAACAGCATTGCTTGTTGTAGTTAACAAGGAGAGGCAGAGTTGATTTTGCAAAAGATTTTAATTTTTCTTTTTTTTTTTTTATCAAATTTTATTAATCGAGATCTACTTGAAATCAGCCCGCAATCTACCTGTCGATCGCGATCGACTGGTTGGGCACCACTGTTCTATAGCAATAAGGTTGGGTGAATTCGGCCATTGTATAAAAGACATTACACCACTTGTAGTCGTGTGTTATAGGAATTAGATCATTCCTAGGGGAGTCTAACGACCCTCCGCTGCGCGTCGGGCCTAACAACCACCCCTATATGATCTAATTCCTATAACACACTCCTGCGCGTGATGTAATGCTTAATTATGTACCTGTTTTCCTGTGGTCCCTTAGTACTTTATTTACATAACGTACATTATGTACCTGTTTTCCTGTGGTCCATTAGTACTTTATTTACATCTCATGAGACTGTGTTGTTTCTCCTTCAAACAGAAGAATTCTATAGAGGTTTGTCATCTCACAGGTAAGGTAGACTTTATTCTCACTTATTTTCGTTGTACTGTACTTGTACTGTACGATGATAATACATTTTAATCTAATCTAATCTAAAAACTGTTTTATGATGCACATATCTTTGATTAGTGTTATTAGTAGCCTACTATTCTGTTCACTACTAACTTCATATTATTCATTCATAATTTAACACATTTCTTAAATATACTCACTTCTAATATACTGGTTTAGAATGAATCTATTCAAGAAATGTAAATATTGCATTTTGGAATGAAAGCATTCAAATAGGAATGCCAACTCCATCTAAACATTACCAAACATGAAATCCCAAAAGAAAAAGCACAGTCCGAGGGGGTCTGCAGGACGTACTGCCAACAGACGTTCTCGTGTTGGTTCTGTTGAAATGAGGCAGCGACCGTATTAAATATCACTGTTGTCGTGCGAATGCCTCAAATCTCCAAATAGTCCTCACTTTTTTAGGAATGAAGAAACGTGGTCTTCGTTTCTCGCTTTTTGGAAGTTATGGATGGAGGTTAGAACAGGGTTTATGGACCAAAGGTCATAAAACGCCACTCAACGACCTTTCAAGAAGAAGAAAAGACCATTTTTATATGACAGCGGTAGTATACGTGTCTGTTGCAGGTTTGGTTTTAACATCAACACCCAAACGATGGCTGGTCACCTGCTGAAACAGGGATGCACTGATGCCGATACCAGTACAAGATATACTGCTAATACTTTTTTTTTTTATACGCTTTTTCTCCCATTTTTCCATATTTTCTCCCATCCCAATTTCGTATCATCCAATTCAACCCTCCCCTGTCACGAACGCTGTTTCTTGCCTCCCACAAGCCGGCTGCAATGTGGACTAAGTCATACATAGCACAAGTCCCCTCCGGTACTTGAGGTAACAGCAGTCGCATCTTTTCACCTGCGCAGCTCGATCTCTCAGTGGCGAGGAGTAACGTGTGGGAGGCTCACGCTGCCCCCGACACTTCCTGATTCTACTGCGAAGGCGCACCAACCGACCTGTAGGAGTCGCTATCCACAACGCCCGATCCCCACCCATCAGTTTCCCACCCCCTAATACGGGCGCCAATGTGTATTAGTATGAACGACCAGCTAAACTGAAAGCAATGTGGAGCGCTGGGCTCGAACAGGCAAGCCCAGCGTCTCCGTCATTCGTGGTGAGCGCCTTGCCCACTACGCCACGTAGCCGCCTGATATACTGCTAATACTAAGATCATGCAAGAAATCAATAGTGACTTGATTTGCAGATTTTTTTAACACAGAAACATGTTGGGTTATAAATTATTTATAAAATAAATATTTTCAAAAGTAAGCTAAAAACCTATCTCTTCACCTCAGCCTTTTAATACATTCTGCCACTTAGACTCATTACATTGAGAGTGATTATTGTAAATGAGACGTATTACATCCACACTGTGATTATTATAAATTAGATTTATTGTTGTTGTGTTTCATTACCTTTGCTTTTACCCCTTTTCTTATTCTCAGCATTGCTTTTATTCTGTATTTTATTAGTATTTTATGCTCATTCTATGTCTATTTTTACTGCTGTGAAGCATGTTGGGCTGCAATTCTATATGAAATATGAAACAAATAAAGTTTATTATTATTACTTTTTGTCCAATGACCACAAACAAAGTCCAAGTCTATACCTTTCAGTAAAAGTGATGGATCGGATCAGTACTTGGTACTGGCTGATACTGAAAGTTTAGTACCCGGAATCAGCAGTAAAAAAGTGTCATCGGTCCACCTCTACACTAAGATAATCAGTAGAGTAGAAAGTGGGTCTCATTCACCAATGGATTTATGACAAAAAGGGATTTCTCTTAGGGCCATTTGAGACCTTTTCGGGCAAGACATGAATATAGACAATATATTATAATATAATATTAATTATATGTTTTATTGGGACGGTTGGTGAATACCAAAATCTGCCAGAGAAGGTCTCAAATGGCCCTAAGAGAAACTGTTTTTTGTGTCGTAAATCCGTTGGTGAATGAGACCCAGTTGTCATCGGGGTCTCTACACTAAAATAATCCACCTCTACACTAAGATAATCAGTAGAGTAGTGTCATTGGTCCACCTCTACACTAAAATAATCCACCTCTACACTAAGATAAACAGTAGAGTAGTGTCATCGGTCCACCTCTACACTAAAATAATCCACCTCTACACTAAAATAATCAGTAGAGTAGACAGTGTCATCGGTCCACCTCTACACTAAGATAATCAGTAGAGTAGACCGTATCATCGGTCCACCTCTACACTAAGATAATCAGTAGAGTAGTGTCATCGGTCCACCTCTACACTAAAATACTCAGTAGAGTAGTGTCATCGGTCCACCTCTACACTAAAATAATCAGTAGACAGTGTCATCGGTCCACCTCATACACTAAGATAATCAGGTCCACCTCTACACTAAGATAATCAGTAGAGTATAGTGTCATCGGTCCACCTCTACACTAAAATAATCCCCTCACATGTCACTAATCTCCCGTCCTGCCCAGCCCTCACGTCACTAATCTCCCGTCCTGCCCAGCCCTCACATGTCACTAATCTCCCGTCCTGCCCAGCGCTCACATGTCACTAATCCCCCGTCCTGCCCAGCCCTCACATGTCACTAATCTCCCGTCCTGCCCACCCCTCACATATCTCCCGTCCTGCCCACCCCTCACATGTCATTAATCTCCCGTCCTGCCCAGCCCTCACATGTCACTAATCTCACGTCCTGCCCAGCCCTCACATGTCACTAATCTCCCGTCCTGCCCACCCCTCACATGTCACTAATCTCCTGTCCTGCCCAGCCCTCACATGTCACTAAAACCAAGCCAAACAGATACTCACCAAAGATTTATACAAAAGAATTTACTTTATTTTATCAATCTGTGAAAATCAACACAAAACGTGAACACCATGTGTGTTTACAGTTACAGTATTGCTGCTGAATATCATATTCAAAGAAATGTAACGCAGTGGGCTGAAACATGATTCTACCACATATGCAGGGCTATTTAAAAAAGCGGTATGACCCAGTTAACCAGATAAACATACAACTAGCCATCAAGAGTAATGTGTAACAAGGACAATTATTTGATTTTCAACATTTCTGATGGATATAAAGATCTCTATAGAGAACAATAGATTCTCAATACTTTCTCTCCACTGATCCCAAACTATTGCTCTAAGTCTATAGGCTACTATACAGTAAATGTAATGGATCAGAATCAGACAAGACACTCAGTATCTGCAGATACTTAAAGCAGCTACTAGGAGTTGTAACTGGTTATCAAACAGTCTCAATTTAATACTGATGCCTGTATAACCTACAAACTAGACCGTCAGCGAGAAGATTGTCCATTTCATTGTTGTGTGAGCGCTGGTGCAGGAGCTGCAAAAGACAACAGTGTTTTATTACCTGCATTGTTTTGACCCTTTTTCTTATTCTCTGCCACCTTTATTTTTAATGCAAATTGTATGTCTATTTTTAGTGCTGTGAAGCACTTTGGGCTGCAATTATTGTATGAAAAGTGCTATACAAATAAAGTGTATTATTATTATTTCTATATAGTTATTCTAAATGGCTGTTGAAACAATATATAAGAATTTTGCAGCGAGTTGTATGTTAGCCAGTTAAAGGGAAGCAGCAGGAGATTTTAGTTTAGATTACATTTTTGATGTTATATTTTGTGGTTGTGGCTGATGCAGGATCAGCAACGAGAAAAGTATTCGACCTAAGAACAAAGAAATGACCTTCGTCGGTCATTCAACAGATGGGAGAATCGTGGGATTTGAAGATTCCAAACCTCTTCCTCCTCGACAGGTATGTAATGTATTTTATTTATGAAATACATTGAGAGACGTGGCTTTACATATGAACACATACGCTAGACAAATTCTTTTTGCCATATTTATTGTAACATAATATAACCTATAGGACATTAGACCCTCATCTGCACCTTTGTTTACAGTTTATTTATCTCGTATTTTTATTCAGATCAAATTGTATTGCCTATATCCATGTCTTTCTACTATTACCGTGCCCATACCTGTACCTCCTCTCCCCACTCCCCCATGCTGCTATGACACACACATTTTCCCAGGTGATCAATAAAGGAATTATCTTAGCCAGATCGAGATATTTGCCACAAGGCAGTAGGGCTCATGGGAAACGCAGTCTTCATTCAGGGGAAACACCAATCTACCTACAGTAAATTAAAGTTCCTGGCAGCTGCTTTAAAATACCGGTCAGGATTGGCATCTGCGGTGAAATTGAGGTATTGGCGCGTCGCCACAACATAGCCAAAAACAGAATACAGGTCAGCGGTTGGCATGGCAACAACACACCCATGAGAACAAACGAGCTTATTTTGACCAATTAATTCAAAACATTGTCATGGTCATCTGGCTGCTTAGTGCTTACTGAATCACAAAGCTGTTTTGAAATAGCCCTCTGTAGCGTTTGTGGAACGCTGACAACACAAAAAACATATCCAGCGCCGAGCGGGGCTTTTGGCACAAAATACAACATTATTATGACGAGAACCAACCAGTGCATACATTGCTTTGGAAAGTGTTCAAAGAATAAACTACTCAAGAGATTAACAAATTTGCATTAATGTTTGCATTAACACATTTTATAACGTAATGAAAAATTATGATAAAAGATATATTATAAGTACCGATTTAGCGACTTGATTGTGAATTATTTGACTACCCAAGCCTAGAATGTTGGAGACAGATCAGCAACCTGCAACGTGTTTCCCCCAGAGCCGTTTCTTGAGTGGAAAGGCCACTGAAACACATTTTAAGGAGGCCCGTCAGCTGAACTCAATGATAGGAAACACACTGAACTGGAACACGCCGACCTTCAACAACACTGAGCGAGACGTGTATAAAAGACACAGTAAAAGTTATAAAGACTGTTCTCAGGTCAGGGTTATTGACCCCTGTGGGAGCACATAACCTCTTGCTTAAAGGCTTGAAAATAACCTGAATTCACCTATCTCAAGCTCCGCCCCCTCTTTTCTTGATCCACCAATCACAACTGTTGCTAGGTGAATTTGAGATCGGTAAACGTAGGGCCTGTTAGAATGTTTAAATGTCAAGTTAGACATTCTCATTCCATCAGGGAGGTATTTTCAACAAGCAATGTGACAGGGTTATCCAGATAATAAATAGGTATGACTGAATGACATTCCATTACCTAATATTCATGGTTTACACAAGTTTTAATATTCAAAACTAAAACAGATTTGAATCCAAAACATCCAGATATAACGGCTGTCAGATATTTTTCAGTTGTCGGGGCCAGCTGTCTAATGGTGTTTTGATCTTCACTGTGACGCCTGAAAGAGGCTACAGCTGGAAGCCCCTTCTGCATTAGAACAGATTCAAACCTGTGGATTTATGGTCCACGTCAGGCTGCACGCGAAGGGGAGGTGGTGGGCAGAGCTCCCATCCGAAGGCTACACACAGGTGTACATTAAGTCATCATCTGTCTCGCAGACAAAGCATAGAGACGTGTGTGGTGGTTGCCTAACAAAAGGAGGTAATCTGATTGTGGTCAGTTGCACACATTTTGCGTAATCGGAAGCTCCGTGTGATCCAGTGTGCCGACAATGCCAGGCAGACATGGATCTCACACGCACACATTTAATCTATCCTCATCCAATCAGAAACATGTGTAAATCTATCCTCATCCAATCAGCAACAGGTATAAATATAACCTCATCCAATCAGAAACTGGTATAAATATATCCTAATCCAATCAGAAACAGGTATAAATCTATCCTAATCCAATCAGAAACAGGCATGAATCTATCTTCATCCAATCAGAAATGGGTATACGGGCACCGGCCACACTGATCCGTTGTGTCTGTCTGTCTACGTTTGTTATTAATTATGTTCCAATGAGGCACGTCTCGTCTGTTGGACCGGGCTGATGATGAGTCCATGATGACGGGCAGAAAGGTTCAGAGAGGACTCTTTTGAACCGACGGAAACGTCACTATCAGTAGCAGCCGTTTCTGCAAATGCACAATTAGGTTTTACCAGTTAAAAACAAACCAATGGACAGCAATACTTGTTTTATTTCCCTTTTGTGATGGATCAGTGTGGCCACTCCCTAAATGTATTCTTATCCAATCACGTGCCCGGTATGAATCTGAATTTATCCAATCACACGTGGGTATAAATCTGAACTCGTCTAATCACAGCTCCTGTTTAAGATGGCCGGCTCGGTTCCGCTCCAAGTCCGGTGTCTTGCTCTCCGTCTTGCTCTTCTTGCTCTTCTTCTTGGGGTTGACCTCGTTGTGGTCCTTCTTCTTCTGGCCGCCGTCCTTCTCGCCGGCGGCCTTCCCGGGGAACACCTGGCCCTCCACGGTGACCTCGGCACAGCGGTCCTGGGCGACCAGGAAGTCCTTCACCTCCCAGGCGAAGCTGCCGTCACGCAGCATGAAGATCGCCCTGTTGGAGCCGACCACGAACCTGAGGACAAGGAGAGACCAGGGGTGCGTTGAGTCACAGAGCGTGCAGAGGGAGAAGGCTTATCGTGAATGGACGGCATTTATATATAGTGCTTTTATCCAAAGCGCTTTATAACTTATGCCACACATTCACCCATTCACTCACCCACCCACCGATGGCGGAGGCGACCATGCAAGATGCCAACCTGTTCATCAGGAGCAGTTAGGGGTGAAGTGTCTTGCTCAAGGACAATTCAACACACTGCCCAGGAGGAGCCGAAATTTAACTGGGAACCTTCCGATTACCAGAAGACTGCTCTACCTCCTGAGCCACCTACTGTGAGCGTGTGTGAGCACTGACCAACTGCCATCTAGCAGACATAGAAAGACATAAACATAGGCAATAAAATGTGATCTGAATATAAGAATATGAGACAAATAAACTGTGGAAACAATATAATTAAATCTGAATATAAAAATATGAGAAAAATTAACTGTGGAAACTGTAACTGCTCTCAAAACAACCTATATTAGGTCAGAAAAGCATTGTTTTAGAGTGAAAATGTTCAGAGCACCTTCAACTTGTAAGATACGGTCTAAAAGAAAAAAAATAACCACATTTGGCCAAGACCTCTACATCTCTCACTGAGGAGAATAGAGCCTGTGCTGCTCTGCTCTCCTAGGTGTAGGGAGGGCAGTAAGCCAGCGAATGTAGCCACTTGTGCAGGTCACATGACGCGTGACAGGAAGTGAGAAGGACCTGGTTAGTCTCCCTCTGAAAGGTCTCTGACTTGACTACTGTAGAGTTCTACAGAGCTACCATTTTAGTACAGCTGGAGTCAGATGAAAACCGGCTTGCACCTCCAATTTTCATATTTTCACTCTACCATTGACACAGGCCTTTACTGTATGCCGTTAGTGTGTTCCATGACCCCTGGACCAGCCAGGAGACGCACTCGTAACCCAGTGTTCGACTTTCAAAAACACATCGGTGTCCATCTGAAAGTCATGTTATTTCTCTTAATTGCTGAAAAGGTGACCGAGAGGGTTTTCTCCTGACGGCAGCAGCATGTAGGAGTCCTCCTAAATATAAACTGTACAAGCTACAGAAAAATGCAACTTGAAATGCTATTATGCTATTTTTTTATACTGAATGCCAAGACTGCCACAATACTTTTTTATATTTTACAATATGTAAAATGCATTTATTTAATTTGGTTTGTGGGAGGGAAGAGTACACTATATACACACATACGTACATAATATATATAATATATCATTTGAGCTTTGTAGTATGAATTGAACCCACAAATTTCTATCCCTACAACATGTGTATGATTATACCCTCCTACCTGTGTATCATTATACCCCTACAACCCTCCTACCTGTGTATCATCATACCCCTACAACCCTCCTACCTGTTTAATATTATACCCCTTAAGCTTGGGCGGTATGACGGTATTATGGTATACCAGGATATTTCGAGATCCCGCCTGTATGATTCTCTGACATCACAGACTGCTATTACACCGACACAGAGTTGATTGTAGTGCACAGCACGCGCCAGCAGAGGGTTACGTGGCTATCGTTCTGGGAGCTAACATTGATACCTGGATGGTGCGGGCTAACTGGCTACCGTTCTGGGAGCTAACGTTGATACCTGGATGGTGCGGGCTAACTGGCTACCGTTCTGGGAGCTAACGTTGATACCTGGATGGTGCTGGCTAACTGGCTACCGTTCTGGGAGCTAACGTTGATACCTGGATGGTGCGGGCTAACTGGCTACCGTTCCGGGAGCCAACGTTGATACCTGGATGGTGCGGGCTAACTGGCTACCGTTCCGGGAGCTAACGTTGATACCTAGATGGTGCGGGCTAACTGGCTACCGTTTCGGGAGCTAACGTTGATACCTGGATGGTGCGGGCTAACTGGCTACCGTTCCGGGAGCTAACGTTGATACCTGGATGATGCGGGCTAACTGGCTACCGTTCTGAGAGCTAACGTTGATACCTGGATGGTGCAGGCTAACTGGCTACCGTTCCGGGAGCTAACGTTGATAACTGGATGGTGCTAACTAACTGGCTACCGTTCCGGGAGCTAACGTTGATACCTGCTAACTGGCTACCGTTCTGTGATTTGTTTACTTGGTAACACGGGTTGCTAAGGAATTTAGGTTTGAGGTTGAAGAAAGTGCACTTTTAGGTTGAAAGAACGGCCCTAATATGTCAACGTGTTTCAATATAAGCGTTATGTATGGTGATAACGAGTATATTGTTAGCTCCCCCCCCCCCCGCTGATGAAAATGAAAGTCATACCGTCATATACTGTATACCGGGGTATTATGTCAGCAAGGTATGACGGTATGAAAAGAAATTATACCGCCCAAGCCTATTACCCCTACAACCCTCCTACCTGTGGATCATCATACCCCTGCAACCATCATACCTGTTTAATATTATACCCCTACAACCCTCCTACCTGTGTATCATCATACCCCAACAACCCTCCTACCTGTGTATCATCATACCCCTACAACCATCATACCGGTTTAATATTATACCCCTACAACCCTCCTACCTGTGTATCATTATACCCCTACAACCCTCCTACCCGTGTATCATTATAACCCTGACACCAGGGAACAAAATTTACTTTTTGGCTTACCAGCCAAGGTGGCTGGTAGATTAAAAAAACTACCAGCCAGGCAGATTTTTTACCAGCCAAAATGATAAATAGCTTTTTAGTATATCGCCATGTGTTATTATTACTATATGATACTGTCATATGCAATTTTCAATGAATATCATAAACAACATAAGGAATATTAGCATAATTTTGAGTGGATTGAAGGAGTCAGCGTTAATAGTTGATAATTTATTAAAACATATATATTTAGTGTAGGGCTGTTCCGAATACCATTTTACAGGCTTTGAATACTCCTTGGTGTTTTTGAACGAGTATTCGAATACTCTCTCAAAAACACTGTTAAAAACAATAAGATTAACATTTCATAATTAACCAATCAATCACAAATCATGAGTGTTGGCTACGATTCTGTTCTATCCAGTAGCAACTAGGGATGGGAATTGATGGGATTTTATCGATACGA
This sequence comes from Notolepis coatsorum, assembly GCF_963971535.1. Taxonomy (NCBI): domain Eukaryota; kingdom Metazoa; phylum Chordata; class Actinopteri; order Aulopiformes; family Paralepididae; genus Notolepis; species Notolepis coatsorum. Next base: position 87,065,249 of record NC_140166.1, read on the forward strand.
TTCCATTATCGATTCTGCTTATCGATTCGATTCTTTATCGATACCCTTATCGATACCTGATCAATTTATAATTTACATAAATAAATTGGAAATGCAACAGAACTACATTTACATTTACATTTAGTCATTTAGCTGACGCTTTTATCCAAAGCGACTTACAAGTTCTGTACGACAAGCCATCAGGAAGGGCACAACTCTATCAGCTGAGCAACAATGTTCATCAAAGTGTTGAGTGCTACAGTGTAGGTTAGTTTATTAGGACAAGTGCATGACAGTACGGTTAGTTAGGGTTCGATTTTTTTTTTATTCAGATAATGGTTGAAGAAGTGCGTCTTTAGTCGACGGCGAAAGATTGGACGTGATTCGGCTGTCCTAACTGGGGTGGGTAGTTCATTCCACCATTGTGGGGCAAGGACTGAGAATAGGCGACTTCTCTTTGATGACCCTCCCGGAGCTTGGATAGGAGTAGGTCTGAGGCGGCCAGAAGATGCAGAGCGTAGGGGTCTAAGCTGGTTAGAATAACAACATGCAACTTGACATTTCTGATTGTCATTTATTGTTGAGCCCCCATGTCAGAAAAATACAAAAACTGTAAAAAATAAAACATTAACTATAGCCTACACTTAAATAAAATAATGTATTTGAGATTCTCTTAAAATTTATTTATTCTTAAACTAATTTAATCTATTGAATAACACACACACACACACACAAATGGAAGTATTGATTACGCCGTAACGAACCATTAAAAAAATATACCGTTAACTGGAATATGTTGTTTCTTTACACATATGTTGGATTATGTAATTGGTTTGTCATGACAAACCAATAAAAAAATCGCGAATTAACCGGTGGCTACAACAACACACAGTAACTACATGCATCATTGTTTACAATGAACGGTGGCGCTGTTGTTGTAGCCACCGGTTAATTCGCAATTTTTTATTGGTTTGTCATGACAAACCAATTACATAATCCAACATATGTGTAAAGAAACAACATATTCCAGTTAACGGTATATTTTTTTAATGATTCGTTACGGCGTAATCAATACTTCCATTTGTATAAATTGCGTTAAGCGGCTGAGGAGCTTGTCGCGGCTCATGCGCATGCGCGCGCTCGGCCAATCAGAGCAACGCGGAAGGGCATGTTGGCTGCCGAAAGTATTCACGCTACCCTCCTACCTGTAGGGATGGGTACCGAATTCGGTTCTTTTGAGGTACCGAACCGAAACACGTCGGTACTACCGAGTATCGATTCAAGTGAGATACCAAAAAAAATAAAATAAAAAAATAAATGTGTTACTATATATATATATTTTTAACCTTTTTTCTTTTCATGTCAACGTTCACATGCACAATATATGCTTACCTAGGATTTGACTTGATTCAACAACAAAGCAGTTGGAGCAATGGCAAGCCGAAAACGGTCGAAATTGTAGTTATTTGAAGTTAGGATATTTTAGGTAGGTAAATAAACTTTTTTTTAGACTAAAGTACCGAAAAAAGGTACGGTTGGGTACCGGTATCGATTCACAGGTACCGGTACCGTATCGGTTCAAATGTGAAAGGTACCCATCCCTACCTACCTGTGCGTCATCATACCCTTACAACCCTCCTACGGTCCTACCTGTGTGTCATCATACCCTTACAACCCTCCTACCGGTGTGTCATCATCATACCCCTACAACCCTCCTACCTTTGAATGTCAAAGTTGGCATTGAAGAGGCTTCCCTGCCAGAGGCCAGTGAGCTCCTCGGTCTCCTTCTCGCTGGGTTCTCCCGACACGGTGGCGAACACCATCAGCGTCTTGCCCTTCTTGGACATCTTCAGCAGCTCTTCCGGCTTGGACGGGTCTATCTTGGAGAAGTCGATGGGGGGTGGGGAGCGTTTGTGCTCTGGGAGGTCGCCCTCCTCGATGTCGTCATCCTTCTGTTGGAGCCAAGAGGAGAGACCACATCAGCATACCTTTTATTTTTTAAACAAATCAGTGGTCACATATTAGGCAGGTCTACGATAGGTAGATAAAATTACACATTAAAGGGGATAGTTCAGATTTTTCTAACCCTAGCTCAATTTGCTATGTAGCAATGATGTTGTTGATTGGTAGAGTCCTTTCTCAGCACGATCCATGCTGACCTCATTCCAGCTCCGGATAGTTAGCCACAAACCAATGCAAAGTCAATGGGGTCTGTACTGTACAAGACTGACTCAAGACAACTGAGATCTACTTTGTGTGCACCATGGAGCAGATACAGTTGTCCTCAGTCAGCTTTAGGCCTGGGCAATTAATGGAGTTTCAATTTAAATTACGATTTTGTCTTCCCACGATCATGAAAATCAATGTGGAACGCCCTACCCAAAGCTGTAAAGGAATGTGGATCACTACCCACTTTCAAAACCTCTCTCAAGGGACACCTACGGGAGTAGGCCTGCCACGATAACACATTTTGCTGGGCGATTAATTGCCCCCGAAAATATCGCGATAAGCGATATTATTGCGACCGGTTAGAGAATTTTTTTTGAGAAATTTATTTCCCAAAACTTTTATTTTGAAGCCCACCGCTCCGTCTTTTCCGGTTTTAGACTTTTATTTTGAAGCCCACCGACCGGACCGGAAGTATTGTTGCGATTATCCTAAGCAGAACATATGAGCCGACAACATGTCTCGTCCGGTTGTTTTTGAGCTAATAACAAATGTTGAGATTGTTGGTGAACAACTAACTTTAGGTTAGTTTTAACGTTAGCTACTAACGTTAGATGCAGCTACTACAGGCAATCAACGATGAGGAGGAAGCGTCAAAGCAGTATATAATAGAATAGCTGTGGTGCGTAGGCACTGCAGCACGACTCGAAACTACCGGAGTGTTATAATAAATTAATTCATGTTTAACTTGTCCCCGTGACCAGTCCTTTGACCAGCCCCACCCGTTCATTGTAAACAATGATGCATGTAATTGTATTAACGTTATTCTGTGTTGTACTTGTAGCTATGCTATACGTTGTATTTCGTTTGTTAGCTAATGTTGTTAGCATGGAATGAGAATCAAAGCTCTATCTTTCATCTTTATTTAGCAGTCCAGTTTCTCCGGGCAGTAGCGAGTAACTACTTGGGTCTAAAAATAGCTAACGTTACACTACAAATAATGCTACTTGGTTAAAAGGAGCCACACTATTGAGAAATGTAGTTAAGCTGTGGCGTTGCCCCACGGGGCTCCCGTGCTGTACTCTAGTAACGTCAGCGACCCGCCTCCCAACACGGACAGTGACTGACAAGCGGCACTGGTTCCGCCTCATTAAAACAAACGCGCAAATAGCAATTAATCGCGCCCGTCAAAATCATTGCATTCATTTTAATTATCGCAGCAATTAATCGATTTATTGCTTATCGCGGCAGGCCTATACGGGAGACTGCAATTCAACACTGGCCCCTGTAAATATCCTAACCCAACCCCCTCCAATGTACAGTAATTTACCTAGTATGGTTGTCAATAGTCCAATGTACAATTTTGTTTGTTTGTACAGTGTCTCCCCCCCCCCCCCTCAATGTACAGTTTTACTTGTTTATACAGTGTGCCCCCCCCCCCCCCCAACCACCTCCAATGTAAATTACCCAGTATGGTTGTCAATATCCCAATGTACCCAACCCCCCGGGCCCCCACCCAACCTCCTCCAATGTACAGTTTCTACGTCAAATGTATATACTCCAGGGTTAGAAATTAACATTTTTTTTCAAGGGCTTTTTTTGCCCCCCTTAATTGATTTTCGGGGGCTTTTTTTTGTATTTCGGGGGCACTGAATTTTTATGATGAAAATTAACATAAGGATTATAAAACATTGTTGACACTTTTTTTTACAGTCTTCGTCCCTATGTTTGATAATGTAATGTTAATGTCTCCATATATAGGGCTCTACGCTAACCTTTTTCCCAAGGAGCACATGTGCTCCTAAATAAAATGTTAATAAATAAAATCTAAATAAAAATTTAGGAGCACACAAAGAAATTTAGGAGCACAGTGAAAATTGTTCAAGTAACACAGAGTTTATTAACTATTTATCTCATGCATTATTATACTGTGCGTGTGCACACTATGAATTGAAAATGGGGGACCCTGATGTAAACAAGACGAAAGTCTTTCTCTGGTCTGCATCCCCTTAACTTGTGTGTATTGAGCTGTACTGTATTGTACCCATTCTGCAATCTGTTAATAAAGTTTTCAATCAATCAAACGCAAAGGATATCGGTTGTCAAGCTGCTTTTGTATGTTGTAGTGTTGTTATGATACCAACATTTTGACTTTGATACAGATAGGAAAGGTAATGGAATATATTATTAGATGACAGAACATTGAAAATTCTTTATACAATTATTTAATTCATTATGAAATAGAAATTCCGTTTTTGGGTGGAACGTTTGTTGCAAGGAGGGAGGAGGCGGGGACCGCTGCGTGTTACACACAACACGGAGAAATGGTCTAGCTGCTTCGGTGCGTCGTTAACGTTAACGTCGGAAGAAATTCCCCACTAAGCCCTAAATTCAGAGCAGAGCAGTATCCTAATGACTTTTATGCTTCAGTTGATAAGGTGTTTTGCGAATTCTGTCAACATACCGTGGGGACTGGACCCGCAAAAACACGTGCGAATATCACTTCAAAAGCCATGTCAGCCGGATTCCTCTCTTTCTCCTCGTCTCTCTTTTGCTCAAAATAAAAATGAATGGGCTTCATGGCTGGCTGATTTTTTTGCGTTGTCTGATTCTGAATGTATAACTTGCCTAAGCCGGTACCGTGACTTTGTTTTCGGGCGCTACTGTGATTGGACGTTTATGCGCCTTGTGTAATGTGGGACTATTATAACAGCGGAGCTGTTTTGTAATCGTCACTCGTCTCGAGTAAATGATTTTTCCGGGTGGCGCACACACACATATTATTAGGGCCAAATACAAGGGAAATGCTCGCACTGTAGATCATATATATAATTATATATATAATTAGTAAACTGTCGGGGGCATTTTCTGCCCCCCTTAACTGATATTCGGGGGCATTTTGTCCATTTTCAAGGGCATTTTGCCCCGAGCCCCCGTTAATTTCGAACCCTGATATACTCCCTTTTCTTGACTCCTTCTGTATCACAAACAGTACTGTATTTGCAAATCTGGTATGTCATAAATGTATAGATGTATGTCATATATGTCCTGATGAATTGAAAATGGGGGACCCTGATGTAAACAAGACGAAAGTCTTTCTCTGGTCTGCATCCCCTTAACAATTGTGTGTATTGAGCTGTACTGTATTGTACCCATTCTGCAATCTGTTAATAAAGTTTTCAATCAATCAATCAATCAAAACAAGATAATCCAGATAAAACTATTATTGTGCCGCATGTCATGTTGCTCTCATTTTGTCTTGTGCTCCACCCCGCCCTCCTCAAGCCCAACAGTAGTTTCAGCTCATGTTGAGGGGGAGGAGGGAGCCACGGTCCGTTTCTCCAGTTATTTTGAAACGTCTTGTAGATGACAGAAAGGCAGCCTTTGGTCGAGAGGAGAGGTAAAACAAATCGTCATATGATGCACTCAAACCAATAGTTTAATAGTTGCGATTTCAATATCAATAAAAATCATCGCAATTCGAGCAGCCCTAATCAGCTTGTAGTACAAAGACGAGCTTGAGCCCATTGACTTTGCATTGGTTACTGGCTGTCTAGCTGGAGATAGAATGAGGAACATGGACTGTGCTGAGGAAGGACTCTGTCTAGCTGGAGATAGAGTGAGGAACATGGACTGTGCTGAGGAAGGACTCCGTCTAGCTGGAGATAGAGTGAGGAACATGGACTGTGCTGAGGAAGGACTCTGTCTAGCTGGAGATAGAGTGAGGAACATGGACTGTGCTGTAGGGGTGGGAATCATCAGTTTCATCACGATACGATACGATATCGATTCTTTGGACAACGATGCGATATTTGCCGATATCACAAAGTCTGCCACGATACGATACGATACGATTCAATTCAGGTGTCTGCGATCGATATGAGGCGATATTATGTGCCCATTTAACACAATCAGTCACATTTAGATCAACTAAAAAAAGGCTACGGAAATATCAATTGATGTATTTATTTTTGAGCTCTTCCAGACATTTAAATGAAAAACAATCTATTGTTTTTAATACAAATAGACCTCCTGTTCACTTTTGTTTTTATATATTGAGCTTTAACACACACAGACACACACACACACACACACACACACACACACACACACAGTCCCCCACAGCCCCCACCCCTCCTCCTTCCAAGTCCCCTTTCCACTCTCCTGTTCTCTCTCACGGTTAGCTGCTTAGCTTTTAGCAGCCAACGCGACGTTCGTTTAGATATTTAACGCGACGTTGGCATAAAGGAATGGCGACGATGCAACGCCTGTTATATGCATTTGACCCGTTGCGGGGAAAAAACTGCACAGACTTATATCGGCTCGCAAAATAGACGCTCTGTAGTGCTTTACAGCAGACGCAAACACTGCTGTAATTTCTACACGGAGTTTCACAATACTGGGCGCCGGCGGATATGACTCGCGGGGATTTTCAAAATAAGAGTATCGCAATATGAATCGATCTTTTTACGTTGCGTCGATCCTATTTGATTATTGATAATAGATCGATATATCGATCTGGATCGATGTATTGTCCCACCCCTACTGTGCTGAGGAAGGACTCTGTCTGTCTGGAGATAGAGTGAGGAACATGGACCGTGCTGAGGAAGGACTCTGTCTAGCTGGAGATAGAGTGAGGAACATGGACTGTGCTGAGGAAGGACTCTGTCTAGCTGGAGATAGAGTGAGGAACATGGACTGTGCTGAGGAAGGACTCTGTCTGTCTGGAGATAGAGTGAGGAACAGCACCATGGACTGTGCTGAGGAAGGACTCTGTCTAGCTGGAGATAGAGTGAGGAACAGCACCATGGACTGTGCTGAGGAAGGACTCCGTCTAGCTGGAGATAGAGTGAGGAACATGGACTGTGCTGAGGAAGGACTCCGTCTAGCTGGAGATAGAGTGAGGAACATGGACTGTGCTGAGGAAGGACTCCGTCTAGCTGGAGATAGAGTGAGGAACATGGACTGTGCTGAGGAAGGACTCTGTCTAGCTGGAGATAGAGTGAGGAACAGCACCATGGACTGTGCTGAGGAAGGACTCTATGGATCAACAAGACCGCTGGTGAGTAAGAAACAGGGACCAGAGTTCTGAAAATCAACAGCCGTCTTTTCTGCTGCTCAGTTGTGTTGCCTGACCCAGTTTGCAACAACACACGTCAGCTAAGAACATGTCTGGGGAAACAAATGATGATGAGGAAACCAGAAGGTGTGCGCCTGGGAGGTAACCAGCCATGTGAACCCCAGTCTGTGCTACAGGGACTGTATATACAGAGTCTGGAACCAGTTCATTCAAGAATCGGTAACCCGCCTGGAGGCACTTAAAGGATCAATAGGCGGCTGCTGATTTTAAGTAACATTTTTTATTTCTTATTAGCCTATATCTCGACAGTAATCAATAGTACTCATCAACAGAATAAGACGTTTGACACCGACTTGTTAAAGATCTGTTGTTCCGGTAACGGGGCAGGAGCTAAAACGACGACATCCAATCACACAAATGACCAAGTCAAATGATTGGAACGAGTGAGCTGTCTATCAAACCCTCTAGTGACATGCATGCTTGTTATGCGCATAACAGTGACCACACACTTCTAAATGTATAATAATAACTCAACTTGGCGCACACACGGACTGCGATGAAATCATGCCCAACGCCTGGGTCGTTTTATGAATGAACCGACTCTGTATACAGTCCCTGTAGCTCAGAATGAGGTTCACGCGGCTAGGAGCCTGGAGGCACTCTGTCTGAAGAAGCAGGACAACACAGATAGCTCGATAAGTCTGAAAATGACCATGAAATAACTTCTCAAGTCATAATGACAGATCATCAGTTGGCGTGGTTGCAAAACACCTGTAAGAGCCAATGGATCCTAGTTAATAACCCTCCATCTATGAGAAGACCAGGTGGAAGGTGCACATATTTCTTGATTTAAAACTCTTTGGAGACCCACCTCATGTTTAACCAACACCTAAATAAACAAGGATGTGAAAATAAAACACGAATGTTGTACAATTTGAACGTTATTCTTCAAAAAGGCATTTGGATGCGTTTCAAAATGCTGCCTATCTTCGATTAGGGCTTTAAATGGGTTTCATTAGTACTAAAAAAGGTTATTACTTTCTCATACCTCACAACTGAGACAGTCTGGTCTGATAGTAAGTACACCCTCCTGTCAAGTCCATCTATCTATCTATCTATCCATCTCTCTCTCTATGTGGCTGTGTGATATGAAGTGTGATATAGAGCCTAACTAAAGTTATTGCGTTTTTAAACACGTTTGAAAGAAAGTATTTTCCAAATAGTTTAATAACAAGAGCTCTTCTATGTAAGCTAACGTTAGTCCAATACAATACAAGGCTAATAAATAGATGGAAACAAAGCTAGCGTTTGACTTCCTGGATGTGGAGAGTGAAGGCAGTTAATAAGGAGGGCTACTGACTATTAACCAGTAACATTAGCAATAATATAAACTACCAGGTATCGTTAGTTCGTGTTTGTCCATAACGTTAGTCGGCTAACATTATGTTATGTTTACGTGTTGTCAGTGGAATAATAATGCTTTAGCTAACGTGCTGTGGTGACACACCGTTAGCTTGCTAGCATCGCATTATAATAACCTCAATGAAAACCCGTAGATCTTTACCTCCCACTCCTCCAGAAGCCGTGCCATGTCGGCGTCATTGTAATCCCGGATATCTTTCTTTTTCTTTGGCTTGTTTTTGTCGTCGTCGGCTGAGATACACAACAAATACGAGCAGAGCAACAACACTGCTGCACACTTCCACCTGAAGTCAGACGCCATGCTTACAGATGGTGCTCTGTGATTGGCTAAAACAATGCTATCACAAGACGCGGGGGGGGGCGTGCCTAACGCGTGTGTGTGCGTGTGCGTGCGTGCGTGTGTGTGCGTGCGTGCGTGAGCGAGAGAGAGAGAGAGAGAGAGAGAGAGAGTTTTGATTGATTGATTGATTGATTGATTGATTGATCTACAAATATACAGTACTGTTTATGTGTACAAAAGGAGTCTAAAAAGAGAGTATATACATTTGAGGGGGAAGAAACTGTACATTGGAGGAGGTTGGGTAGGTAGGTGGGGTGGGAAACTGTACATTGGGGGTGGTTGGGTGGGTGGAGTGGAGGGGGGGGGGGGGGGGGGGGGGCGTCTGTACATTGGAGGGGGTTGGGTTTACAGAGAGAGAGAGAGAGAGAGAGAGAGAGAGAGAGAGAGAGAGAGAGAGAGAGAGAGAGAGAGAGAAAGAGAGGGCAAGAGAGTGTGTGCAGGGACGTGCACTCCACAGGACTTTAGAGGGGCAGGTGCTCAAAGGCTGAAAAGGGCACTATACCTGTGTGTGTTTGAACCGAGCGCGCGTAGCGCACAAGCCCGATTTTAAGGGCCCTTTTCGGGCGGGGTGGCCCCCTTTTTATGCTTTTTGGGGGGTTTTGGTGATCAAATATTGAATATTAAACTATAATAATCAGTGCAGGAGCTCACTTATCCTTGTAAGACACTTTTATCATTGACTTAAAAGGCCCATACATCTCCATAAATGTTCAGGGGGGAGGGAATAAGTGCTTACCCTACAGACCCCAAGAGGTGCTGTATATTCTGTATTGTTTAATATAAATGCATTTTTTATTCCAATCCCGATTTGTATTTGAGATTCCCAAATCCCATCGGACTTGACTTCTTCGTGTCCCTCAGTGAGTATAATACCAGCATTCAACTGTATGCGCCACAGCGGTTTCTATCATCATCATCATCATCACCCACGCTATGCATAAAATATATAGGTCCGTGGAGAGGCACGCTGAGGAGGCCGTGCAAACTGCAATGGAATATGGGGCATCTCTCTCTCTTTACCTAATATTTTGATTCTATCCTGACATTTTTCAGTTGGAAGGGCAGTCTATATGCGTAACGGAATTTTATTTATTTATTTATTTTTTCAAAAAGGGCACTTTTTTATGAGGCTCAAAAAGGCAGGTGCTCAAGCACCCCTTGGGCTCTATATGTGTGCACGTGCCTGAGTGTGTGTGTCTATGTTTATATGTGTGTGTGTGCGTGTGTGTGCATGTGTATATATATATATACACTATATATATACTATTGTTTTATTGCACAATCGTAGCGGGCATGGCCAACCGCATTTCACTGTATGCCCTGGTATGTATGTGATGAATAAACTCTTGAATCTTAAATCTTGGTAGGTGGGTAGATAGATAGATAGATAGATAGATAGATAGATAGATAGATAGATAGATAGATAGATAGATAGATAGATAGATAGATAGATAGATAGATAGATAGATAGATAGATAGATAGATAGATAGATAGATAGATAGATAGATAGATAGATAGATAGATAGATAGATAGATAGATAGATAGATAGATAGATAGATAGATAGATAGATAGATAGATAGATAGATAGATAGATAGATAGATAGATAGATAGATAGATAGATAGATAGATAGATAGATAGATAGATAGATAGATAGATAGATAGATAGATAGATAGATAGATAGATAGATAGATAGATAGATAGATAGATAGATAGATAGATAGATAGATAGATAGATAGATAGATAGATAGATAGATAGATAGATAGATAGATAGATAGATAGATAGATAGATAGATAGATAGATAGATAGATAGATAGATAGATAGATAGATAGATAGATAGATAGATAGATAGATAGATAGATAGATAGATAGATAGATAGATAGATAGATAGATAGATAGATAGATAGATAGATAGATAGATAGATAGATAGATAGATAGATAGATAGATAGATAGATAGATAGATAGATAGATAGATAGATAGATAGATAGATAGATAGATAGATAGATAGATAGATAGATAGATAGATAGATAGATAGATAGATAGATAGATAGATAGATAGATAGATAGATAGATAGATAGATAGATAGATAGATAGATAGATAGATAGATAGATAGATAGATAGATAGATAGATAGATAGATAGATAGATAGATAGATAGATAGATAGATAGATAGATAGATAGATAGATAGATAGATAGATAGATAGATAGATAGATAGATAGATAGATAGATAGATAGATAGATAGATAGATAGATAGATAGATAGATAGATAGATAGATAGATAGATAGATAGATAGATAGATAGATAGATAGACAGACAGACAGACAGACAGACAGACAGACAGACAGACAGACAGACAGACAGACAGACAGACAGACAGACAGACAGACAGACAGACAGACAGACAGACAGACAGACAGACAGACAGACAGACAGACAGACAGACAGACAGACAGACAGACAGACAGACAGACAGACAGACAGACAGACAGACAGACAGACAGACAGACAGACAGACAGACAGACAGACAGACAGACAGACAGACAGACAGACAGACAGACAGACAGACAGACAGACAGACAGACAGACAGACAGACAGACAGACAGACAGACAGACAGACAGACAGACAGACAGACAGACAGACAGACAGACAGACAGACAGACAGACAGACAGACAGACAGACAGACAGACAGACAGACAG
>NC_140166.1:87081954-87184454 GCF_963971535.1 Notolepis coatsorum
GGATGAAAAGATACATTTAACCAGCTTATCCTGACACCGTATAAACTATTAGTCAGAATAATATGCACATGGAAATTCCCTTAGTGTCTCAATTTTGCATACTTTTTAAGATGCATTGTTTGGTATAGGGTCCATGTTGTGAATTTATTCAAATGCACCAATAGGGCACATTGCATGATGTTTTGAACTTTTGACACAATGACTAAATAAAAAAACCTTGCACCTTGAGTGTGAGAATGATTTTGGGCCAACGCAGAGATCAGAAGAAAGAGAGAGCGTAGCAGACTACAAAGAGTGACACGTTCAGCCGAACGCACAATTGGAAAGGGGCTTCCCACCCTCCAGAACATTTACAACAAGCGGTGCAAGGGGAAGGCTAAGAGAATTATTAAGGACTCGAGCCACCCGAACAACTGCCTCTTTGAACTGCTGCGGTCAGGCAAGCGATACCGGAGTCTTAAGGCGAGCACAGAAAGACTCAGAAGAAGCTTCTATCCCCAGGCCATCAGGCTGCTAAACGAACAATAAACACTATGCAACAACCATCAAATGCACACAGCACACACACCCACACGCACACACTCACTTAAACAAACAACACACTGCAGCACCCACTCTCCACACTTTAGATCACACAAACACACTTTATATTTATTAATAAAGGATTTGCACTACAACTCGTACACCTACTGTAAATTGTACCTAAATTGCACCTCATCCTATTTCTGCCTTGCACTATATAGTATTGTATATTAGTACACTACACAGTATTGTATATTATATGGTAACTCAGTTACGTCTACTCTGCATCGAACATTGTACATATGTCTATACTGAACACTGTGACCTCATTTTTTTACTTCTAATTTACATGCTATACTATGTTATTTTATTTCATACTTATCTTGTCTTGCACAGTCTCTGGAGCGTAACAGTAAGAAGCACTTTGTATAAAAGTATTCTGTACTTCTGTATGACAACTATTAAAGAAACTTGAAACTTGAGAGAGACTGAATATTCTGCAACAATCTGTGTTCCTAAATAGCATCTTGGAACACCACCCTTCATTGCCTTCCTGTCTGTGTTAAACAGGGCGAAAGACCTCATCTCCTGTCCCCTGAAGGCCCAATGATGTCATTACCACCAAGGGGACGATGGGAGCTCTCCGGTAGGGCTCCCTCCTGGGGACCGGGGGATAGGCGAATACTTCCCTCGCATTGCAGGAAATGGGCGAAACCTTGTCCGAAATTATGACTCCAACGTTTTGAGCGCCGGAGGAAGCGTGTCCTGATAGCGGGGGCTATAGGTTTCCTGTTGTGGGCCAACAGTTTTGGCTTCACCGGCGAGCACAGGCAGGAAGGCTGACGGTGCAGAACTGAAACCGATAGAGCAGTAATTCCCATTCATAATCAACAGTCTTGAATGTGTCATTTATGGCTGGTGGTAATAACACTATAAAATGGTTACTATAGAATGTTCGGTCATGTCGCCATGGAAATTAATATTGGTTTGGTGCGTGAGACTCAGAAAGTTGACTCAGAAAGGCGCTATTTGGATGAACATTCCAGACACACATGAGACAGTGCTCGTTGCTCCGTGACAACATTATGAAAACTGATGGCAACCATGTAAAAAGGAGATGGTCGTAACGCTACTCCAGGGAGAAACCCTTTCTATCTGTTCTAGTTCTATGGCTTGGGGACACTGGGTCAAGAAACAATGGTCTAAATGAGGTCTGGTGCTTTCAGCCTCATTTCACATGGGCTGCAGTGATAGAAAACCTTGTTTAGTTAACAGTTCTAATCACTGTATATATAACTTAAAAGTACGAATGTGTAGTTAATGTGTAGTATATAACCTACTATAATGTATAGTTAATGTGTAGTATATAGCCTACTATAATGAATGAGTGTGTAGTTAATGTGTAGTACAGTATATAGCCTACTATAATGAATGAGTGTGTAGTTAATGACGTAGTATATAGCCTACTATAATGAATGAGTGTGTAGTTAATGACGTAGTATATAGCCTACTATAATGAATGAGTGTGTAGTTAATGTGTAGTACAGTATATAGCCTACTATAATGAATGAGTGTGTAGTTAATGATGTAGTATATAGCCTACTATAATGAATGAGTGTGTAGTTAATGTGTAGTACAGTATATAGCCTACTATAATGAATGAGGGTGTAGTTAATGACGTAGTATATAGCCTACTATAATGAATGAGTGTGTAGTTAATGACGTAGTATATAGCCTACTATAATGAATGAGGGTGTAGTTAATGTGTAGTATATATAGCATACTATAAGAATATGAGTGTGTAATGTAGTATACATAGCCTACTATAGACCCTTTCAGAAGTATTTTGTTGCTCCTCTGTTGCTGAGGGGCAGGGGGGGGGGGGGGGGCAGCTTTGGCCTCTGTTTATTTCCTGTCAGAAACTGCATTAACAAACATTGCAACAGGAAATGTAGAGGGGGCCTATTTAGAATGTTTATGTTGTCATGTTAGAAAAGGCCTATAGGCAGAATGAATGGGACATTCCCCATGCCCGCCAAACCTGCTTCTCATCTGAAAATTCAGACCTCAATGTCGGTCCATTCGCTTTCCTTTCACTGCCCGAGGAAGAGAAATGTCAGAGTTACATGTGGTATTTTTCAGAGGTAGTGTGTTGTACTAAGTGGAACTGGGTAAAGTCAGTTTACACATTCTGTTGTACAGCAGTGTTACCTCAGACGTTCCCCATACACTAAAAACACCATTCAAAACGGAAACAACATACAGTACATTACGTTGATACACATTGTCAGATCAACTTGTGCAACAGTCATGAAAATGTATAAAAAATGTATAATACACTTTGTAAATTCTTATTCAAAAAATATAAGGTGGTAAACAAATACAAATCTCAGCTATACACTATCTGTATATTGTGTTTGGAACCTTTTTAATATATTTGTATTAGTGATGTCAATAGATAAAAAAAAATTAACTAATTAATCTCACAATTTTCTGTAATTAATCTAGATTAAGAATCGCATTTTTCTACTTAAGACCGAAGCTTGTAACAGATATTTACTTGAGTAAAATCATGGAATTAATGTAAAATCAACACAAAGAAAGTATATTTACATTCAAAGACTATTTTAATAGCTTTCTTTGAATACAGTTTCTCTCCTGTGAAATACAAATGTTCAACAAAACCCTCAACATTGACTCAGCTAGACCTCTTTCTTATATCCACGGCGCTAACAGAAATCAAAACAACCCAGGCCTATGTTAAAGTGCAGATTGGCTTAGAGGACGATAATGTCTTGTATAACTACCAGTAATATAAATCATATTAACAACAAAAATGTGTTCCATCATCATGTCAGATGATTTTCAAAAAGGTGCATGAGTCAATGCAAAAAAAGAACAAGGAAATATACTGCTGAAAGTTCAGAACGTTGAACATTTTTTACTCCATAGATTAATCTAGATTAATTTTTTTAACGCTTTAAATAATTTAAATTAATCTCCAGAGTTAAATCATTAATTTTGACAGCCCTATATATATATATATATATATATATATATATATTTTTTTTTTATTTGTATTCTTCAATTTCCTCTGTTATGTTCACATTTTGAAATGACTAAAGGGTTATATTAAGGGATATATTGTTAGAAAGGTAGGTATATAATGTTTTAAATTACTAAAGGGTTAATGATATATTGTTAGAAGGTATATAATGTTTTAAATTACTAAAGGGTTAATGATATATAGTGAGAGGGGTAGATATATAATGTTTTAAATTACTAAAGGGTTAATGATATATTGTTTGAAGGTATATGATGTTTTAAATTACTAAAGGGTTAATGATATATTGTGAGAGGGGTATAATGTTTTAAATGACTAAAGGGTTAATGATATATTGTTAGAAGGGTAGGTATATAATGTTTTAAATGACTAAAGGGTTAATGATGTATTGTGAGAGGGGTAGGTATATGATGTTTTAAATGACTAAAGGGTTAATGATGTATTGTGAGAGGGGTAGGTATATGATGTTTTCAAGTTCAAGTTTCAAGTTTGTTTATTAATTGTCATAGTAAAATACAGAATACTTTATCATGAAATGCTTTTTCTGTATGAGCCCCTGGGAGTGTGCTAGATAAAAATAGATAAAAAGTATAAAATAGAAAAAGTCAAAAGTATGTAAAATAAACATACAATATACAATACAGAGTAAAAAGAGTAACAGTGAGGTACAATGCAGAAATGGGATGAGGTACAAACTTAGGGTAACGTGCAATGAGGTATGAATTGTAATAAATATAAAGTGTGTTAAAGTGTCTAAGGTGAGTAAAGTGGGTGTTAAGTTGAGTGTTGATTTAAAGTGAGTGTGTGTCTGCTGTGAGTGTATAGATGATGGGTTGTTGTTACATAGTGTCATTGTCATTTAAATGACTAAAGGGTTAATGATATATTGTGAGAGGGGTAGGACTATAGGTATATGATTGTCATGTTTTAAATTACTAAAGGGTTATTGATATATTGTTAGAAGGGTAGGTACATAATGTTTTAAATTACTAAAGGGTTAATGATATATTGTTAGAAGGGTAGGTATAAGCGTAGGCTTCTTCCTACACCCTTTCAGTCATTCTAATATTGTTTTCTTTCTATTTTGATACACTTTGTGGGGGGAGAATTTTTTTTATTATTATTGATTTCTATGTGCATACCTTGTAAAGAAAAAGTGAATGACCTAAATAAACAAACTAAACTAAACTAAAACCAATCATTGAAAAATAAGTGAAAGATATTTCATTTTCATTTAATTTCAAACCTTTATTTAAACTTGAAAGGCAACTGAGGTTTCCCTCATTTACATTCACATCGAGAGTACATTTACAATTACATTTAGTCATTTAGCTGACGCTTTTATCCAAAGCGACTTACAAGTTCTGTACGATAAGTAATCAGGAAGGGCACAACTGTATCAGCTGAGTAACAATGTTCATCAAAGTGTTGACTTGAGTGGTACAGTGTACAAGTGCATGACAGTAAGGTTAGTTACGGTTAGATATATATATATATATATATTATAATATATATATTTGTTCATTTCAGATAATGGTTGAAGAAGTGCGTCTTTAGTCGATGGTGAAAAAAAGTACATACAGAAATAAGCAAAAAAGCATATAAAATCACAGCATATAAAATCATAACAATAAGACAACAAGATGAGGCAAAAAGCAAGGATAACAAATCAATTAAAAACACGTACAACTCGATTGACAAAGGTTGGAGATCAAGGTTTTAAACTCTGCAACAGAGGGGAGAATCTCAAGCTTTAAGGACTGTTGGAATTCATTCCATGAGCTAGAGGGGCATCATAGCTAAATGCAGATTTATCCTGTTCCGAGTAAACTCAGGGGACCTTTAAGACCAGCTAGTCACTAGAACGGGTTCCATAGGTTCCAAAATTCCATTTCAATAATGATGTAGGAGGAAGTAGCTTACCAAAATCTCCAACTCTTCCATTGAAGCTCTCTGGGTTTTGGTGGCTCTTAGCAGTAGCTTTCAGCTTGTCTGCTGCTCTTCTAGTCTGCTTTTGAAGTTGCCTTCAGTTCAAACTGAGTTGACCCCGTGGCATCAGAGCAGGGCTGTATGAGGAATAACATCATATTATTCCCCAGTGCCCTGAAAACAACCAAGGTGCCAAACGTTGGAAACCACTTCACAGAGTCCTAATATGGAACAGGGTTACCTGCCCGTGTCAGTAGGGGATTCAGCTCAGATCCCTCTTCAAATCGCTGCTGTCAGGTGAAAACCTCATATGTGCTCCCAATGTGTAACCTCTCTGGAATAGAAAAGAGCAGGATAGTTGTCCTGCTATGTACTGTACTGTACTGAACTGGACTGGACTGGACTGGACTGAACTGTACTGAACTGAACTGAACTGAACTGAACTGAACTGAACTGGACTGAACTGTACTGTACTGTACTGAACTGAACTGAACTGAACTGAACTGAACTGAACTGAACTGAACTGAACTGGACTGGACTGAACTGAACTGAACTGAACTGAACTGGACTGAACTGGACTGAACTGTACTGTACTGTACTGGACTGAACTGAACTGAACTGAACTGAACTGAACTGAACTGAACTGAACTGGACTGGACTGAACTGAACTGAACTGAACTGAACTGGACTGGACTGAACTGAACTGAACTGAACTGGACTGAACTGAACTGAACTGAACTGAACTGAACTGAACTGAACTGAACTGGACTGAACTGAACTGCACTCTACTGAACTGAACTGGACTGGACTGGACTGGACTAATTTAAATAAATGTTTATTTTACTTTGGAACACTTCAACACTTTCGCTGGAGCAGAACTTTGAGCAGAGGACTTCATACAGAGTAATAATACTATTTCTGTCGGCGCCCACGCTTTTACCACACAATGACTTCTGAGCAGGTTTCACAGACTCTTTAGGTTACGTGACCTATAGACGTTATATTCAAATACAAAATAACTAAACAAAAAACACCAACATTTGAGTTACAAGGTTTACAAGCGACCACAGGAGAGTGTAGCATGCAGGACGTCCGTACATAATAACCTTTCATTAAAGGGGGATTTGACTGCAGAGAGTTGAGAGGAGCCTGGATTATGGTGGCTTTGTCAGAGAGAGGTAGAGCTGCTGGGCCAGGGGTGGAGAGAAGCTATTTCCTCTACTGTACTATACTATACTATACTATACTGTACTGTACTGTACTGTACTGTACTCTACTATACTGTACTCTACTGTAATGTACTATACTATACTGTACTCTACTGTAATTTACTCTACTGTACTGTACTCTACTATACTGTACTGTACTGTACTCTACTATACTATACTGTACTCTACTATACTATACTGTACTCTACTATACTATACTGTACTCTACTGTAATGTACTCTACTGCACTCTACTCTACTGTACTCTACTGTACTCTACTATACTATACTGTACTATACTGTAATGTACTCTACTATACAATACTGTACTCTACTGGAATTCACTCTACTGTACTGTACTGTACTATACTATACTGTAATGCACTATACTGTACTCTACTACTATATTATACTGTACTCTACTCTACTATAATGTACTGTACTCTACTGTACTATACTATACTGTAATGTACTATACTATACTCTACTACTATACTATACTATACTATACTGTACTCTACTGTAATGTACTATACTGTACTCTACTACTATACTATACTGTACTCTACTCTACTATAATGTACTGTACTCTACTGTACTATACTATACTGTAATGTACTATACTGTACTCTACTACTATACTATACTGTACGCTACTATACTATACTGTAATGTACTGTAATGTACTATACTACTATACTATACTATACTGTACTCTACTATACTATACTGTACTGTACTCTACTGTAATGTACTATACTGTACTCTACTACTATACTATACTGTAATGTACTACACTGTACTCTACTGTACTATACTGTAATGTACTATACTATACTGTAATGTACTATACTGTACTATACTGTACTGTACTATACTGTACTCTACTGTAATGCACTCTACTGTACTATACTATACTGTACTGCACTCTACTGTAATCTACTATAATGTACTCTACTATACTGTACTACACTGTACTCTACTATTGTACTCTACTGTACTCTACTATACTGTACTATACTGTACTGTACTATACTGTACTCTACTGTACTCTACTATACTGTACTATACTGCACTATACTGTACTGTACTCTACTCTACTGTACCTCTTCTCTACCCCCGGTGGGCGGTCTGATTGATTGATTGATTGAAAACTTTATTAACAGATTGCAGAATGGGTACAATACTAGGGGTCGTTAGGGGTTAACATACCGTTGTATTCGTTCGGTACACTACACAGCCGTTCGGTATGGTACAGTACACACTTAAACGGTTCGGTTCAGTACAGATACGTGTACCTTTACACCCCTAATATATATATATATTAATATATATATATATATATATATATATATATAGCAGTCAGGCCACTGAACTTAGAAGCAGGCCAGGCCAGTGTTTCTAGTTGCAGCTGCGTGATAGTTAGACCAGGAGATCAGAGGGTAACGCAGTCTAAACTCACACAAGTTCGAGAACTCTCTCTCTCTCTCTCTCTCTCTCTCTCTCTCTCTCTCTCTCTCTCTCTCTCTCTCTCTCTCTCTCTCTCTCTCTCTCTCTCTCTCTCTCTCTCTCTCTCTCTCTCTCAATTTCAATTAAATTCAAATGGGCTTTATTGACATGGGAAACATTATGTTTACATTGCCAAAGCCAAACAAAACAAAACAATCAAACAGAGAAATCAAAAGAAATCAGTATATTACAGAAGGAATTTCTTGTATGATTGACAGTCTTTATGGTGGTTGTATTCCGTTGGATGTCCTTTTCTTGTCAGGAAACTACTGTTCTCTCTCTCTCTCTCTCTCTCTCTCTCTCTCTCTCTCTCTCTCTCTCTCTCTCTCTCTCTCTCTCTCTCTCTCTCTCTCTCTCTCTCTCTCTCTCTCTCTCTCTCTCTCTCACACACAAAGAAAAAACAAAAAATCCATCAAAACCAGTGTTGTTGCTAATCATTGACACATGCTAGACTGTAATAATCCCCCCCAGAAAAATCTACTTTGCATTTGATATATTACAAATATTTCACTTTTTGTGTGTGTGTGTTTTTTTTTACAATATTTGTGTTGCCATCACACACACACATTTAATGGGTACAAATTCAAAAATTCCTGCACCAGAATGCAGGAAATTAAGTGTTTGTAACAAAAAGATTCCTGGTGGGGGACCGCTTAAAAAGTGGCCTGATTGGGGCTATATTTCGCAATATATTTCCTGGCCTGAATTAAAAGCCTCCAATGCTTATTAGTATGTGTGCGTTTGAACATTTACATGTTTCAACCATACATCATATTTTTTTTCTTACTTTTTTTTTTATATACCACCCCTATAATAGTGGGGGTCACGGCTCTCTGACACCGTTATTTCGGGGGTTGCGGCCTGAACACTTTGGGAACCCCTGTTCTACTATACTCTACTCCAGGGGTTCCCAAACTTTTCAGGCCGGGACCCAGAAAATAAGGCGTCAGAGAGCCGCGGCCCAATGCACATCGTGAAGTTTTTTTTTTTTTTTTTGCCAGGCGACCGATTTTTTAAGCCAAATATCACTTCGATCCTATTAAGTTAGTTCAAGTTAGTTATTCATTTATATGTGCTATTTATGAGAGGGCTAACTTGTTGCAAAATAATAATGATAATAATAATAGCCTCATTAAAATACTATTGTTGCTTCGGTTGTTTTCAGCGTTTTATGTGCATAATCTGTTATTTAGTTTGAAATGTTCGTTGAAATAAGTAGATTTTTCGTTTTTGTTTATTTATTAAGTTAATATAAAACCATATAGTCACATTTTAGAATACAATAGAATAGAATTTTAAAATACAACTAGAAACACTGTCCTGGCCTGCTTCTAAGTTCAGTGGCCTGACAAAAAAAAAAAAAAAAAAAAAAAAATAATAATGATTTTTTTTTGGGAAATCATCTTGCGGCCCTCCCGTGGCTTCTCGCGGCCCCGACTTTGGGAACCACTGCTCTACTCTACTATACTGTACTATACTCTATTGTAATATACTCTACTGTACTGTACTCCACTGTACTCTACTCTACTCGACTGTACTGTACTCTACTGTACTGTACTATACTATACTGTACTCTACTGTACTGTACTCTAGTATACTGTAATCTACTATATTATACTGTAATAATACTGTACTATACTATACTCTACCATAATTTAATATACTGTACTCTACTGTAGTATACTACTATACTGTACTCCACTGTACTCTACTCTACTTGACTGTACTGTACTCTACTAGAATGTAATGTACTATACTGTACTCTACTATACTGTACTGTGTTATACTGTACTATACTGTACTCTACTATACTGTATTCTACTATACTGTGCTGTACTATACTATACTGTACTCTACTATACTGTGCTCTACTTTAGTATACTATACTATAGTCAAGTCAAGTCAAGAGTTTTATTTGTCACGGCATACGGATATACAATGAAATGCGGGTGGTCTTGCCCGCAACGATGTGCAATTGGTACAACATATAACATATAATAGAATCCAATACAAAAAATTTGTGCAATAAAATTGTGCAATAACAGGTAGCAGGTAACAATAAATTTGTGCAATGACGGGTAACAGTTGACAGTTAACAGTAGTAGTAATAGTAGTGCAATACACTGTTACTGTTGCTAATACTAATTTAAAGTGTCCTTTCCTTTTGGCAATAAGTGAGGGTGCGTGCGGCCTGAGTGTGTGCCCGCTCATGCTAAAGTGTTACAGTGGTACTCAGTGTTCATTGTTCAGGACTCTGATGGCCTGGGGGAAGAAGCTGAGCCTAAGCCTCTCTGTCCTAGTAGCTGGGGTTCGCAGGCGTCTGCCTGACCTCAGCAGCTGGAACAGGCTGTTATTGGGGTGGTGAGGGTCTTTCATTATCCTGCAGGCTCTGGATTTGCACCTCTTGTTGTATAGAACCTGCAGGGGGGGTAGTGCAATACCCGTGGTACGCTCGGCTGAGCGCACCACTCTCTGTAGGGCCTTCTTGTCTTGTGCCGTGCTGTTTCCATACCAGGCAGTGATGTTTCCGGTCAAGATGCTCTCTACAGCTCCTGAGTAGAAGGACTGGAGTATCTTCCCCGATACTCTGAACTTCCTGTTTCGCCTTCTTTACTACTGTGTCTATGTGTGTTGACCATGTCAGATCCTCTGAGATGTGGACCCCCAGGTACTTAAAGCTGCTCACCCTGTCCACGGTAGCCCCGTTAATCATCAGTGGTGTGTGTGTCTCCTGCTGTCCTCTCCTATAATCCACGATCAGCTCCTTGGTTTTACCAATGTTCAGGAGCAGGCTGTTGTCCTGGCACCAGCGTTCCAGTACCTCAACCTCCTCCCGGTAGGCCTTCTCGTCGTTGTCCGAGATCAGCCCCACCACCACCGTGTCGTCGGCGAACTTCACAATGGAGTTGGAGCTGAACTTGGCCACACAGTCGTGTGTGTATAGTGAGTACAGCAGGGGGCTTAGAACACAGCCCTGGGGGGACCCGATGCTCAGGGTGATGGTGTTGGAGGTCTGACCCCCCACCCTGACCGCCTGGGGTCTTTCACTCAGTACCCAGGCGCTCAGGGCGGAGCTCAGACCCAGCTCGATCAGCTTGTCCATACTGTCTATTGTCTATACTCTACTGTACAATATTCTACTGTACTATACTGTAATCTACTGTACTATACTGTACTGTACTCCACTATAATATACTGTACTATACTGTACTGTATTGTACTGTACGATACTATACAATAAAATTACTTTCCAATTTGGGACCAGCCAACTAAAGCACCAGAGAATGAGTAACTTGACCTCTAACCTCTGTATTTTTACAGAGACACGTGTTTCAGAGATGGAAAACTTGGAATCACTAAACCAGAAGGACATCATATTGAAGATCTTATTTTACTTTTGAACACTTCAATATTTTCACTGGAGCAGAACATGGAGCAGAGGACTCCATACCGCAGTAGATATATATATATATACACTCTTCCTGCACCACTGGGCCGAGGCGGGAAGCGCTGAGGAGGAGTCATGAGGGGAGATAAAACCGCCTACACTTCAAACACAGGCAGGGCCCCCGAGCTCAGAGGACAGAGTTTATCATCTGCGATAACAAATGGAACAGATCAGGGTCTATAGGAAGACCAGCCTCCATGTTTAAGGACATCCTCAAAGACATACTGTAACACCAGGGACAATGCATCTCAAACAACCTGCAGGTCATGTTTCTAAGAAGCAGGATGACCTAATTAGTAGGATAAAATCAGCATTGATTTAATGGACTGCATTTATACAGCGCTTTTATCCAAAGTGCTTCACAAAATATGTCTCACATTCACCCATGTAACTGTATATTGGATTATCGACTAAACCTTACTTGGTCCCAAGAAGAGGGTCTCGTGTATTATTGGGTTAGGACATTTACTGTACATTGGAGGGGGTTGGGTTAGGACATTTACAGGGGCCAGTTTCGAATTGCAGCTTCCCGTAGGTGCTCTTTGAGAGTGGTTTTGAAAGTGGGTAGTGATTCACATTCCTTTACAGCTGTGGGTAGGGCGTTCCACATTGTTGTGGCATAATTGCGAAACGTGTTTAGTCCCTTGTTTGAGCCGAATCTGGGTTTAACATGATTTGTGGAGCTCCCTCTGGTGTTGTGGTCATGGTATTCACTGACCTTTGGGAAGTATTTTGACATGTACATGGGTACCTTAGTCGTGTAGTGTATCTTGTAGACCAGGCCCATTGCAAGTTGCCATCCTAGGTTGTCAAAGTGGGCAGGGGTGAGGTGGGTTCTAGGAGTAAGGTCAAACAGTAGTCTGACCAGTTTGTTTTGTGATGTTTGTAATCTTGTTTTTAGTGCCTTTGAGGTGCTTTGGTACCATGAGGTGCAAGCATAGTCGTAGTACCCTTGAATGAGTGCTCCTGCCAGAGTCTTCAGGGTATTCTTGTTTACCAGAGAGGAGATCCGGTACAAGAATCTAGTTCGTTGGTTGACTTTTTTTATTACATTGGATGCCATTTTGTCACAGGAAAGATTTGCCTCTAGGATGGAACCTAGGTAGGTAATTTCATCTTTCCTTGTGACAATATTGTCACCCACTGTAACGGAGAAGCCGTCGGTCTTGCTGAGTTTGTTATTTGAACCGAAGAGAATGGACTCTGTTTTACCCAGGTATAATGATAGTTTGTTATCAGCGAGCCAGGTGCAGATTTTGCCTAGTTCAGAGCTGAGGGTTTTTTCAACCTGTAACTTGTTCTTGTCAGAGACCAGCAGGGCTGAGTCATCCGCAAACAGGAACAAGTTGCAGTCACAAGCTGACGACATGACATTTGCATAAATTAGGAACAGTAGCGGTCCTAGTATGCTTCCTTGTGGAACACCACAGCTCACTGGGAGGTGGGGGGATAGGGTACCGTTTACCTCCACCATCTGTTCTCTCCCCTCCAGGTAGGATTGCATCCAGCTCACTGATAGACTATCAAAACCAATTGCTTTTAGCTTGTCAATCAGAATGGAGTGATTGACAGTGTTGAAGGCCTTTTGTAGGTCCAGCATGACCATGCCGCAGTATTTGCCCGCGTCCACCTCTTGTTTGATGTGGTCGTTCAAATAGAGAAGGCATGTGTCAGTGGAGTGGGATGTTCTGAAGCCAGTGCCGGGAGAAGCCGGAATCAAACTGGGAACCTTCTGATTACCAGACGACCGGTCTACCTCCTGAGCCACTGTTGCACCCTCCCTAACAATTACAAAATAATATCTGTAAGTGTTGTTCCTAATGAGAGGTTGTTCAGTTGGTTTGGCTGTGAAAACCCAAGTTCAATTTACATTTATATTTACATGTTGTCATTTAGCTGACGCTTTTATCCAAAGCGACTTACAAGTTTTGTACAACAAGACAGCAGGAAGGGTACAACTCTATCAGCTGAGTAACAATGTTCATCAAAGTGTTGAGTGCTATAGTGTAGGTTAGTGCATGACAGTAAGGTTAGTTAGGTTTTCGACCTCTTTCGACCACTGCCACCAAGCCTCTCCAACTCATTCAGAACGCAGCGGCCCGCCTGATCTCAAACCTACCGAAGTCAGCCCATGTCACCCCACTTCTTAGGGACCTGCACTGGCTCCCCATTGCCGCACAAATCCGCTTCAAGGCCCTCGACCTGGCATACCGTGCAGCAAAGGCAACTGCTCCCCCCTACCTCCGGTCAATGGTCTCTAACTACACACCCTAAAGACCCCTACGCTCTGCATCTTCTGGCCGTCTCAGACCCACTCCTATCCGAGCTCCGGGAGGGTCATCAAGGAGAAGCTGCCTATTCTCAGTCCTTGCCCCACAATGGTGGAACGAACTGCCCACCACAGTTAGGCCGAAACCCGTCCAATCTTTTGCCGTCGACAAAAGACGCACTTCTTCAACCATTATCTGAAATGGAAAAAAGAAAAAGAAAAAAGAAATAATAAAATCTAACCCTAACTAACCTTATTGTCATGCACTTGTCCTAATATACTAACCTACACTGTAGCACTCAACACTTTGATGAACATTGTTACTCAGCTGATGGATTTGTGCCCTTCCTGATGACTTGTCATACAGAACTTGTAAGTCACTTTGGATAAAAGTGTCAGCTAAATGACTAAATGTAAATGTACACTAAGAAACAGAATAATGCTATTATTGCCATGGAAACCGAATTTATCGACCAATAACCATCAGTGAAAAGGTGTGTACTGTACATTCCTTAGTGTCCTGTATATAGGTATATCCCAGCTATATTACTCATCATAGTATCATTATGGTATATCTCAGTTATTAAAGTGTGTACTCTCCATTCCTTAGTGTATATAGGTATTGTGGCAGATATCACCCCCCCCCCCCCTCTCATGGATATGTGAAGGATGGGAGATAGTATTGCCACGGAAGGAGTAGAAATAATTAGGTAGCTGATTAGAACTGATAGCACAAGGGCGCCCCAGTGGCAAACCACATAACGCGCTGAGTCGCGGCACGTCCGACCCGGGTTCGATTCCCGAACCCGTCGTTATTTGTCGAATGTCTTCCCCCCACTCTGTCTCCCGTTTCACCTCTCTCTCTCTACTGGACTGCCCAGTAGAATAAAGCGATAAACGCTAAAAAATAAATATTTAAAAAAAGAACTGATAGAACACACCTGCACATCATGTTCACACACATCTCACGTGCACACACCCCAGACACACACACTACAAAGACACTACTGTAGGTTAGTCAGAAGTAAGTTGAGTGGAGGTGAGGTTGGAGTTGTGACATAGAGAGAGAGATTGAGATATTCAGAGTTGTGTAAGGTGAGAGGTAGTGAGAGGAGAGGTGAAGGCGAGAAGGTGTTCATTGTGTACTGGACCCTAGACTGGCTGAGAAACCCCCTTGTGTACTGACCCTGGACCGTACGAATACCCTGAGTATTGGACAATCCCTTTTTGTGTACGAGAGCCTGTTTTGTGTTTTTGACCATCGGACTGTATTACGACCATTCTCTTGTCTATCGAACTGAATTCTGCCCTTATTCAATAAATATGTTTATTGATTGATATTGCACTTGTGTGGACATTTGAATTAGTTTGTATTTGAACCGTGGCGAGTCTGAAACCCACCAGGCTCTGTGTACTTTACATTCCTTACTATCCTGTATATTAGTTTATTTAAAGTGTGTACTTTACATTCCTTAGTATCCTGTATATTAGTTTATCCCAGTTATTAAAGTGTGTACTTTACATTCCTTACTATCCTGTATATTAGTTTATTTAAAGTGTGTACTTTACATTCCTTAGTATCCTGTATATTAGTTTATCCCAGTTATTAAAGTGTGTACTTTACATTCCTTACTATCCTGTATATTAGTTTATTTAAAGTGTGTACTTTACATTCCTTAGTATCCTGTATATTAGTTTATCCCAGTTATTAAAGTGTGTACTTTACATTCCTTAGTATCCTGTATATTAGTTTATCCCAGTTATTAAAGTGTGTACTCTACACTCCTTAGTATCCTGTATCTTGGTATATCCCATTTAATAAAGTGTGTACTTTACATTCCTTAGTATCCTGTATATCCCAGTTATCTTGCTCATTCCTTGGTATCCTGTATATTACATTTACATTTAGTTATTTAGCTGATGCTTTAAAAAAAATTATAATAATAATAATAATAATAATAAAGAAATTAAGTAGCAACGTACAATAGTGTACAACAAAGCCAGCAAAAGGAACACACTCCTGTCAGTCAACAACAAGTGATTATTGTTCACCCCTCAGTGTCAGACTCATGTGCTACAGTATATCCCACATACTCAGGGTTTTCATAACCAGGATAAAAGCGTACCTGTATTATTGTAAACCGGATATGTGTTTTTAACTGTGCCAACTCAGCAACAGTGTTCTGAGATGGAGATACAAGGTGGCCACGTGGAAACCCTCACTGAGAGAGCAGGTGTTACCGTGATATAACCACATTTCACTCAATCTGGCGGCGTGACAGTTACTAATAAAACTAGCAGACAGGACTGTACTGTAGGTAACAGGTAAACCACTGTGAAACCACCAAGTAGCAGACAGGACTGTACTGTAGGTAACAGGTAAACCACTGTGAAACCACCAAGTAGCAGACATGACTGTACTGTAGGTAACAGGTAAACCACCAAGTATCAGACATGACTGTAGTGTAGGTAACAGGTAAACCACTTTTTCTGACGATAATATGCAGCACAAGGCCCAGAGAGGAGACAACGATTCCATTTCATCTTGACCTTTCACCTTTTCAAGTGAAACTCTCATCTGAGAAGACGACAAGTGTTTTTCCCCGTAATGTTGGGGTCTTCCTTGTTGGTCAAGTGATTTTATCCAGAACATCACTGGAGTCTCTCTGGAAAAGCTACATGTATACACAGGGATATCAAAAGTACCCAGAAGTTATACTTAAGACTATACTTAACAATTTCTCAAGTACTTTACACCCCTGCGTATACGGTTTGGAGACTTTTGCCTGAAAAATTACATCGACGAGAAAAAATCTAGATCTAGAAAAGTGTATTCTCTCATTGCATCCAGTGATTGTTGTCCTGTAGATGAGTTATTTTATTGCACTGCTCTTACTCTTGTCTATTTTTATACTCATTCTATGTCTGCACTTTATGCATTGCTTTTATTCTGTCAGAAATCTATATATATATTTCATAGATTTTAATGACAGAAATCTATAAATAATATTATGCCTGTCCATTTTGTGTCTACATTACTGCTGTGAAGCACTTTGGATTGCAATTATTGTATGAAAGGTGCTATACAAATAAAGTTTATTATTATTATCATTACTCTGGATCAAACCAGACACGTTTCAAGGATACTATATTGTCTATACTGTATATATATTCGTACCATATATATAGATATCCACATCTGTAGATGCTATATCTGTACATATCCCTTACCTCTTACTAGTTACAATGCTGGTCAGTATGACTTAGTACCAGTGTCTTTATACCTGTATCACTGTACATATTAGGCTAATACATCTGATTAGCACTATACTCAGGAGTACTAATTTATATATTTTATACCCAGTTAAATCACCTGTACATTGTATATTACTATTGCACTTTACTGTTACATTTGCACTCTGGTTGGATGCCAAACTGTATAAACTGTATGAGCTGTATAATGACAATACATTTTATTCTAATCAAGCCAGAGGAGCAGCATAATTATGAGAAACAACTTTCTTTTTTCTTTTTAATAATTGAAATAAATACTCCGGTACATGCATGGTCAAAAGAACACATTAAAATACTATGGGAAGTCTGGTAAATAGTGTCAAACCTATGGCACACACTCACAGCAGCTGATACCCAATCAGATTTCACACGTTGAAAAACAGAACGAAACACAAGCATGGAGACACTCTTCCCACTCCCACAGGGCTGCCGTCAGGTGAAAACCTCACAACTCCAGTTTGTGATGTTTTAAAGGTGCTCTAAGTGGGTTTTTCCTGTTAAAAGAAGTGTTAATATCTATACATCCCAACAGCCCTCACTGATAATAGTGTTTGGTCAGTAACAGGGAGATGTCTTTTCGGTTGACTGCAGAGCGGAGGGACTGGGAGACCCATCTTACTGACCATTGACCAAACACTCTATATCAGTGACGGTTATTGGAAATATTATCTTAACATGTAGACCACTTATTTGTACAGAAAATACCACTTACATCAGCTTTAATTGTTTTGTTGTGTGTGTATACTTTATATATGTATAAAGTGTATACTTTTCAAAAATGCATAGTGGTCCATATGACAATAAGACCCTCCCCGACACACACACACGCTCACACATTTGTATAATCATTTTTTTTATCCAAGGTTTTCACGTGACCGCAGCCATATGTACTTTTCTACTGGTCACCCAACAAGGTCATAGGTCACAAGGTCAAAAGGGCACACAGGGAGGCTACATCCATCAGCACATTGTTTCCACCAGAGCTGAAAACTGAGGTAAACTTTTCAGGTTTGAAGATCTCTCGTCTTTTTTGGCAAAGAGAGAGTCGACGGGCTGAGCGTGGATCAGGGGGGGGGGTCACTGAAATGACGTTGTCACTTTCTAGTCTGTGGGGTTTCGGTCACATCCAGCGCAACCAAAACCCTGTAGATGTTATTTTGTGTGCTCTCTGTGACACTTACAGACCCAGCACCGCCTCGTCAACATGACCAGACTTCTAGACAAGCCTTCCTTTGATGTTAAACATCGCTTTCTCTCGAACCCTGACAAAACCGGGGTTAATCCAAGTGAGTCTCTTTGGTATGCCAAAACAAGGAGAGAGAGGGGACGACGACTAACAATCAATCACTTCCAAATAGGCTGATTTCTGCCTCTTCCTGAACTAATTCACAGCATGGGAGTTGGCGGGGGGCAGGATCCTGGGGGAGGAGCGTTCTCGGAGCGCCTGGGAGAGCAGCGTGCAGCCGTCCGACACGGCGCACGCAGAGTTCCGCAGGCGTTCCCGGTAGTCCGCCATCTTGGCGCTGCTCTCGGGATGCTGGGCGACATCCCGGAGACCCTGAGTGAGGAGCACGCAGGCCGAGACCACGCTCATGGCGCCGCCTAAGACGGCGGTCTGGACCCCCTTGCCCTCGGGGGAAATGCTGGCGGGCCGTCCCAGGAACTGGGGCTCGGTGGCGAAGCCCACCAGGGCGTTGACCGCCTGGACCAGGGCGGCGCTGAAGAGCACACAGCGGTTCCGCGTCAGCTCGCCGGGCTGCGTCTTCACCTCCCGGATGCAGGCCAGGAAGGCGGTGCCGCTGGTGCTCATGCTCTTCACGCTCAACTTGAACTGTTCCTTGGCGAAGCGGTCCCGGGACCTCTCGCTGGCCAGCCACGAGGCGTCCGTCAGGGTCTTGAGGTTGGTGGAGATGTTCTGCGAGAGCTCCAGGAGGAGCTGGGGGGTGAGGTCCGGCAGGGCCGTGACCCGGAGGACGCCGCAGCTCTGCTCCACCTCGTGGCGGCACCGTGTCACCTTGTAGCGGTCCACCAGCCCCGGGAGGCAGGGCTGGGCGCCGGGCGTCTCCACGGCCGCCAGGTAGGCGGCGTGCGCCGAGCACTCCGTCAGAGACACCACCAGGTCGCCCATCTCCAGCAGGCGCTCGCCCACCTCTGCGAAGCGGCCCATGTTGAGCTGGCTCTGGATGTCGTGGGTGAGGATGGAGAGCTCCTTGGTCCGGGCGATGACCGTGTCCCGGCACTGGTGGAAGGTCTCGGCCACCGCCACACCCTCCGAGGTCACGACGGGCCGCGTCTCGCTGGAGAGCAGGAGCAGGTCCGCCACCAGCTGCATCTTAGACTTACACGCGTCGCAGACCGACGAGAGCTTCTTCCTCTGCTGCAAGCTGCCACTAGGTACGCTGGTCGATCCCTCGCTAGCTGACTTACCAGAGCCACTACTAGCCATAATAGGGTGGTCGAGCTGCTCTTCTGAGGGGGGAGGGGGTAGGGGGGTGGGGGGTGCTGGTTACAAACAGTTTTCAGTTGCTGCGAACTCCATGGTATCGTTTTAAGACATTTTCTCTCCGATATGGAAACGTAACGCCGCGCCTCCTTGGAAAATATTTAAATAGCGACTGGCCGAACTGTCCTCCTCAATATTCCTTCAGAGTATTGGTTGTCCACTTTACATTACAACACGTTACGTGTCAAACACACAGGACACTGTATTCTCAATGTAAACGTCACAAGAGGAAAAGACAAACATTACTGCGTTAAAATTGCTGTGAGCATCGTCCCTATAAATGTCAAAAACCTGTTTTCAAGATATCAACAGAACGACCTGCCCTAAGATCTGGCTTTTAGTCGTTCCTAAATACAGAATAATTTCACACCGAAAAGGAACAATTCATTCAATTCCCTTCAATATTTAAAACTTCTGTTACTTACTTGTAATTAACTGTTTTTTTTTTAAGTTTACAATTTAATTTAAATGCCCAGGGAAGAAAAACATCATTCAAAAATCACCTTCTACCGTTGTCCCGTGTCTCTGCTCATATACTAATTCACAGGTGTATATATAGTTATGGAATTACATACAAATCACACACAAAACTGCAGTGCCACCAAGGTGCCTTCCAACAGGCAAAGTGCAGACTGAAAGAAAAAAAAGAAAAGAAAGAAAAACACTAAATAAAATCCAAAGGTTATTAAAAAAAAATTAAAAATAAGAAAATATTCTCAATTTGAAAAATCACGTCCGAATATTCTGAACTTGGGAACCACTTCGTATCACGAAAATAGGATTTTACAATGTCTGCTTGCGTGAGGCCAAGTAGTCCGTAAAGGCACGGAGCAGGTATCCAGGCTGCTCTCACTAGAAGATCCGACACTGTGACTGGGAGACGGACTCATGCTCCTCGGTACAAAGAGGACAACACCACCCGGGCTGTTCCTCTCCGGCACCATCATTCCAAGAGTCTGTCCAAAGAAGAAAAGCGACAGTCAGACGATGACGACGACGACAAGAACAGCAACAACAACAACAGTGGTCCTCCATCGACTTTCAATCTCTTCTTTTTCATAAGCAAACCCGCGTCAGAAGAAGAAACTCGTTTGCCCGTTGGGTTCGGCTCCACATGCATGGTCCATATATCCGCCCTTTGCTTCAGTGGATCCCTGCTGCAGACCCCGCTTTCAGTTCTGATAAGCCATGCCAAGTTCTGTCCCGACACGATGACGGGAACCACAGCTCGTGGAAACGTTGCTCACTTTTCGCCACAAAATAAACTTGTAGAGTTGAAGTCACACCGTGGTTGCAAACTTTATTGAAGGTGTTAGTTGTGTCGCCTGTGTGAGCGCTGCGCGCTGTGCGCTACATCTTCAGTGTCAGGAAGCGGGGAGGGTGTGGTCGCACTTGAACGGCTTCATTGTAACCGAGACACGCACACACACACACACAGCGACGAGGAGGGGAGCCTTCCGTTCAAATAATGCTCACTTTCTTGCAGTGCGAACGAACGGGCCGTGGCTCCGTCTCCCGAACGAGTGGATACGCACGGGGGGAGAAAAGGCTGGTCGGCCGGTCGACTCCTCCGTGGAGGTTGTCCGCCTCTGGTTGTTTCAGGGCTGACTGGTCCCTCTGCTGCCGTGAGACATCCCTTCCTTCCCGAGGCCCCGACGTGGGTGCGTCCCGACTACCGGTGTGTGAGGGGGCAAAGTTACACCCAAAACACGCAGTTCTCCCGGAATGACCCGACAGCCGGCGTCCTGTGTGACGTGTTCTCGTATCCGACGGGGGGCGTCCGGGCTGATTATTATGCACACACCGGTGTACACCTGCTGTTGTTGTTTTGAAAATGTGTTAAAAGTTAAATGAAATACACTTTATTAACCGGGAGCGGTTGGATCATAAGTGAGCGGCGCCTCTTGCTTTACGCTCAAACCCATACTAATTATTTGTTTCGCGACGCCGCGCGCGCAGTGACGACGCACACGGATTGATGATGATGATAGGGATGGGAGACGTCACACAAATTGTATTAAGATTAGATTCAAATGTATTGTCATTACATACAACACAAATACAGTACATCGAAAATAAGTCTGGCATCTAACCAGAGTGCAAATGTAATAGTAAAGTACAGGTGATTAAACTGGATATTGATAATTATGCTACAATAATGTGGAACACCCTACCCACAGCCGTAAAGGAATGTGAATCCCTACCCTCCTTCAAAACCGCTCTCAAACGGGTGGCTGCAATTAAAAACTGGTCTCTGTAAATGTCAAAATCCCCCCCCCCCCACCCATTCAACCCCCTCTAATGTGCAGTTTCTTCCCCTTCGGATATATGTTTATGATGTTCTCTCTTTCTTACACAGTACCGTATATTTGTATGTCATAAATTTTGATGAATTGAAAATGGAGGACCCTTATGTTAACAAGACAAAAGTATTTTTCTGGTCTTCATCCTCTTAGCAGTTGTTTTTATTGAGCTGTACTGTATTGTGCCCATTCTGCAATCTGTTAATACAGTTTTCAATCAACCAATCAATATAAAATATATAAATAAGTAGTAATAGTGCTCATCAGATGTATGTACAAATCAAACCAAGACACGTATGCAGTAAGTCATACTGGTCAGCTGCATAACTAGGTAAGGAATGTACAGATATAGATATAGTACAGAATACAGATATGTAAAAAGGATTATGTGCAGGTATGTACAGACAGATGTGGATAAATATATACATGGTAAGAATAAAAAAATATATATAATGGTATACAGCAGTATTGTACATGCTATCATACAGAGTTATGGGTTGTATATATGCTCGTGTATAAGTATGATTTAAAGTCCATAGCTGTCTCCAGAACGTTGCTCTCAAAAGCTTATTATGATAGGATGCAGACACTTTTTGTGGCATATAGCCTGTGTTTGTGACATAGCAAAAACACATTTATTTAACTTTTATTTGTTACAATTATTTCATAAATATTGTGGCTATTGGTCTTTTATACATGCGTTTACATTTGGTAGTAGGCAATGCTAAGCTATTATTACATAATAATATACAACATATTTTTCACAGAGGGCCGTCATAGGCGGTTGGGCAAGTCTGTTTTTTTTGTTATCCAACACAGAAGGATAAAAAAAAGTGCCCTACCGCCTATGACGGCTACGCTCTATTGTCATAGAACCAAATGCATTTCTATGGGCGGTGAAATCCGACTCCTCTCACCGTCGGTACTAATGACGCCATAATTTTTTTCGGCCAATCACACTAGGCGGATAGGCGGCGCTGGGAATGGGAGGGAGCCAATCCGCCCGTCGTGTGGGTGGGCTTCACTTCTGTGTAGTAACTGTTGCACGGCGCTGTGAAGGTTGAATGATTATACACGAACAACAGACTGCTATGTGTTGACTGGAGTTTAGACACAGGAAGGGTCAAGACGAACGGTCAAAAGGAAGCAGCTGAAACGGCAAGGATTTTCCTTAAGATTCTATTTTTATTTATAAGATAAGATACAATCATAATTGTCCCAATAAGGGGGGTTGTATTGTTGTGGACAGCACCACACTGCACTGGGATAGATTAGATTAAATTGTATCCATTATGCAGCGCACACAAGGCCAGATTAAGACTTCAGAGCAGGGGCGGATTTAGGATTGTAGGAGATCCGGGGCTTAGCCCAGATGGGCCCCCATACATTTTTTTTTTTTTTTTTTTTTTTTTAATATTTTTTTTTTAATTTTTTTTTTTTTTTTTGCAGGCAAGGGGTGGTTTGGAGGGGGCCAGGCACGACCCCCTCCACGACAGATTTTTTTTGAATTTAATGAACCTGTACGTGCAATTTCCTGCAATATAGAGCCTTCAATCTTGACCAATAAAGCTGCTCTTTTCACTATAAAACTCAGTTAACCATAACGTAGTTATGGTTAGATTTATATATTGGGGGGGGATATATCATATTTTTCATATAATCAAAAAGTGGTGGAGCAAGATCATACCTTTGCTCCCCCAAGTTCAATAGTGGGAGAGCAGAGATGCTCCGAATGCTCTTATGGCCAGGCGTCTATGATTCACTGATACAAAGTAAAATAGTGCAGTGCAATAAAATAGTTAGTAAAATAGAATAAAATAATGCAATAGTGCATTGCAATAAAATAGTTATCATCGTATTTTTTCGGGAGGCCGGTAAGGAGTGCATTACAGTAGTCGAGTTGGCTTGAGATAAAGGCATGGATCTGGTTTTCAGCGTCCTTTTGATTTATAAATGGCCGTACTTTAGCTATGTTTCTAAGGTGGAAGAATTAAGTTTTTGTCAACTTGTTGATTGTGATTTAAAGCTTAGGTCTGAGTCTACCATAACACCAAGACTTAACTCACTCAAATACAGTTAGCAGCTGGATAGACCACAGATGGAAATTAGCTTCTGCTAAATCTGGTGCAAACATATTTTCATGTAACAATGATGAATTCTTAAAAAAAAAAAAAAAAAAAAAAAAAAAAACATTTTTTTTATTTTTTTTTTATTTTTTTTTATTTTTTTTAAAATAGATTCGGGGCTTTTCAGAATACATCCGGGGCTTGAGCCCAGGTAGCCACCCCCTAGCTCCGCCCCTGCTTCAGAGGCCCCTGGGCCAGATTCTTGTGGAGGCCCCCCCACACACACGTGCACGCACGCACAGTGGCGTTTTTATATGTCACTTTAAAAAATATATAGAATACCGCAATTCCTCTAATAGTAACCCCGGCTTGTATTTGTTTCAACTGTAGTGGATACCAGGCTTGTATTAGGAGGAGGAACCAGCTCATTCGTGTTGGTGTTGGGGCTGGGCTGTGGAGATGCGGCGGGCGTATACGAACAGGTGGCACTGGCGTCAGCCACTGGTGGTGGTGGGCCGGCTGAAGTTGAACTAGAGGCTGCCGCTTCCTCTTCTCTGTCGCTAGCATCAATAATAATAACAACGTTAGCATTCTCGTCCTCTCTGCCCGCGGCGCCTGGCTCAGCCTCTTTAACGTTGCTGCTACTAGTGCTAGCCAGGGGGCTATCCTCCTCCTTACCTGACGGGGTGAAAAAAGTAGCGATAGTTGGTATGCTTTGCCGAAGTAACGCGCTCTTTCTGTCCCTTTCCTCTTTAGACTTTAACTTAGCAGCTCCGCTTTCCCACCGTTTTACTTTTTTATCCATGTTTTTTGAGTGTCACAGTCTCAATTGATCATACAGTACTACTCGAGACGAGTCTTAGCCTACTTGATCAACTTGCAAGTGCAATTCTCGCGATCAGTGGTCACCTGACCTGACCTGACAGTGACCCCTGGACCTGGACGTCAGTGTCACGTAGACTCAACGTCTCTCACCCCTCATTATCAAACAATTTGCAATACAAAAAATTTAATAAAAATAGATAGAGAAGAGATGAGATGATACTAGTAGTCACTATAGATGCTGTGAAAGTAAACGCTGGATGAGGATCTGATTATATATATATTTTTTTTTCGTATCTCTTTTATTTATTTTTTTACTAGTGTGTAGTGTGGAGGCCCCTAGTCGCGTTATTTCTAAACCTAGCCGCATTTCTGGCAAGACGCTCTCTGATTGGCCGACGCCTGTTTCTACACTGGTTAAGCTTGGCACTCTTTCGAAGTTGGTTAAGGTTAGAGTTTGTCTTAGAGCATGGCGATAGCCAGGTAGTTTGCAGGCTGTTTGACGAGGAAATGGGCAAAGACACAGCTCGTCACGCGATTGGGCAAACATGTCAGTGGCCAATCAGAGAGCGTCAGTCAGTGCCAATCAGAGAGCGTCTGCCAGAAATGCGGCTAGGTTTAGAAATAACGCCCCCTAGGGCCCTAGTCACTAGGGGGAGCTCGATGATATCCGCTATCAGCACCGGCGGGTCTCTGCTGTCTGTCATGAATAATGATCCCAATCTGCCTTATTCGTGTCGGGGCTGTGTCTATTCTTTTACCAACGGATTTCCATTTCCGCGTTCGCGTTCTGCGATCTGATTGGCCACTGATGTTTCTTAGGCGACTCTTTTGAAGTTGGTTAAGGTTAGAGTATGGAATCAGGGCTGGTGTTCTATCGCCCTGCTCTAAGACAAACTCTAACCTTAACCAACTTCGAAAGAGTGCCAAGCTTAACCAGTGAAAGAAAGAGGCGTCACACGATTGGCGCTACCAGAAACGTCAGTGGCCAATCAGAGCGCAGAACGCGAACGCGGAACTGGAAATCCGTTGGTAAAAGTATTCAGGCGTCGGGGCTGGGATGTGGAGATGCAAGTTTTGACTTTTTATTGCTGTTTTTACCTCAAACGGAAAACCTCAAACTCTTATGAAGAGGAGAAAAAATACTCAAGATTAGCCACTTGCAGACGGCAGGGTGTGACGTACTGTATATTTTAGTTGATGAAATATTTTTGTTGACTAAAATATTTTAGTTGATGAAATATGTTTTCATTCAGTGTCACAGTATGACATCGATCTCCAAAATAAGAAAAAAAAATTAAATAAAATGTGGGGCCTCTAGTGACGAGGGGCCTCCAAAAATGTTTAAAATAAAAGTTAAAAAAAAAATAAAAAAATATTTGGGGCCTCTAGTGACAAAAAATGTATGCAAAATAATTTTTTTATGACTAGGGGGTCATAAAAGGTCATACATTCCTGTTCGGGTGGCATATCAAAAAATCCTCTAGCAAAAAGTTCGGTATTTAATGTAGCAACATGAAAAACCATGAGAAAATATCTATATATCATCAATTTTTTCTAAATTTTGTTTAGGGTAACATGCAAAAAGGGGCCATTTTGAATAGACCACGCCCCTTTTTGGGTAATACAATTATGCGACCAAATTTCTTTTTATAATTTTTTTTTTCTTTTTTTGACTATTGTAAACAACCTGTTCCACCCCAGGTGAAAATCTGCATAAAATGTATACCTAGGTAAATGGAATATTGCTCCACTTCTACAAGGGCTATTTGCATAGTCTTGGTATCTAGGAACATCTATGGACCTCAATGAATGTATTCTCAGTGTCAGAAATATTGTGTCTATTACTAGGCTTGCTTAAATTGTGATGAAACAAAGGAAAATATGAATTATGATTTTTCTTTTCTTTTCTTTTTTAAAACTTTCTTTTTTTAGCGTTTATCGCTTTTCTGGTCAAGCATGACCGACAGAAACAGGTTGAAATGGGATGTAGAGCACAGGGGAAGACATTCTGAGAAATGACGGCGGGTCCGGGAATCGAACTCGTGTCCCCCAGATCCGTGACGAGCACGGTTTTCCCCGACGCAGAAATAGCGCCGAGATATGCGGTGAGCTACGGGAGCTCCCATGGTTTTTCTTTTCATCTTTGACAGTGAATATAACCATGATAATAATGACCAAACTTAAAAAACTGCCACTGAGCTCATTCAGTACCCTCTTGAGATCATGTGTACAAAAGATCTAAGGAAATTAACAAAGGGAAGATGATCAAACTGAAGGTTCTGTATATACAGCAGTGGCTGCTCTGCCACTAGGGGCGCACGGGCGCCGACCCACCTGCAGGTGACCTGCTGTTAAATCAGAGAAGAAGAAAATAAAACTTTTTAGTTTTTTGTTTTATAGCCCTATAAATAATATAAACATGTTTAAAATGAATAATATTTACTCATTTTAAGTATGTTTGTATTTCCAATGCACAATATAACGTTATTATCGCAATTAAAAAACACTCGTTTTCCTGAGCAGGAAGTGACATCACGTTTTTTTTAATTTTTTTTATTTTTTCGTATTTCTCGGCCCGGGCTACACGCGATAGCGCTCTGAGTGCGCGTCACAGTTTGATCGCTGTATCCGTCACAGCCAATCAGTGCATAACGCGTTGTGCGTTGAAATATGACTATTATGTTGGAATCCGGGCGCGATTTGAAGCGGTCTAGCCAGTAGCGTCAAGAATGTCTGTAGCCGCATTTCGCGGAGACGCTCTCTGATTGGCCGAATCCAATTTCTAATGTTCCAATTCTAGGTTTTTCCTAGGTTGGTCGGTGGAGATAGTTGTGTTGTTGTGAGAATGATGCAGGCAGCTGTTTGTCTTAGACGAGCGTGCCGTGACTGCAAGTTCTTTAGACTGTTAAGCTTAGGCACTCTTTCAAAGTTGGTTAAGGTTAGAGTTTGTCTTAGAGCATGGCGATAGAACGCCAGGTAGTTTGCAGTCTGTTCGAGCGGAAATGGACAAAGGAATGTACTTGTGTTGTGCTAACAAGCTAACACTTGGCTAACAAGCTATATGGCGGATGCAGTCTGGAGACAGTGGACAGTGGTCTGGAACATCAACAGTGGATTATACACTTTATCAAGCTCTCCTGCCCTGGACGTTTCAACTAAACAGTGAGTCTCTCTCTCTCTCTCTCTCTCTCTCTCTCTCTCTCTCTCTCTCTCTCTCTCTCTCTCTCTCTCGCTATACACAGCTGTCTCCGCGAAATGCGGCTACGGAAAAAAGTATTGACTGTGCTTGCTGAGACGATAATTAATAGGCTAGCGATTCAAAACGCGCTGCTGTGTTGTGAACTATAACATTAATTTAGCTGCTGCTGATGCATAATGAATGAATGGTGAGTTGTTTAAAATGACAACATACATGTGTTAATTATTTGATTTGATTGATCCGAGAGACAGAGAGAGATTGCTCCAGAGCATCTCAGAGCATTACATTTTCAACTCGACCTATTAACGTGAACTGCGAACCACAAGGCACCAGCGGCAGCGGCCGCCACTGATATACAGTACTGAATTCTCCCATCCGGACCAATGCAATTTGAAATATTATTATAGAATATAGAATATATGCTTATACATTACCTTATTATAGCCAATTCGCACATTTATATATATATGCATATAGTATCTTTCAAATGGCCGAGTTCAATTTGGATATAGTATCACCAGGCGTGCATAATACCAGATACTGATATTTACTGTAATCGACTGTACTATTTTATTTCCCCCACAGTGTAACCATTTTGAAACTAATTTCAGATCTAATTCTTCCTACATGGTAACAATAGTGTGGGGAAACTGACTGCGTTTCAATATTTGTCAAAAACGTTACCTTTTGTAGCTTATTATCGCGAATCATAACAATTATTGACATAATTCATTCAGAACACTGAACTTTGAACCCCCATAGAACTTGCCAGGAAGTGTAGATCGGAGAAATTCCAACGCTGGCAGATATCTAGAGATCTCCTCTACAAAATGGCCACAAAAAAGCTTCAATTCCCATGGTTCAACATTTCCATTTCCGGTTCCGGGTCAAATTGGCGATCGCAAATAGAAAACTTAAAATGATATAAGTACACTTTTAACCTATTGCTAAACTATTGCCAACCTAACGTTTTACATTCTACATGTATTTGTGACATAGTAGTGATAATAATACTTGAAAACGGTTGATTTTAAAATCACAAATTATTTTGCATCTTCATAAAAATATGACTATAATTTAATAAGGTCAAAAGGGGTCGGTACCGACCCCGTCGAGTGGAACAGGTGTTTGCAAATGATTTCATCCTTTATTATTTTTCCCCCTATCTAGGTGGGTGGTCTCCCCTTAAATAAAACAGAAGAGGAGACAAAACACTGGTGTCTGTAGACCGACTTTGAAATAAAACCCTGAACTATTCAGGTATATTTGAGTCCTTCCCTTATTTGTGGAACATTTATAAAATAAAAAGTAGTCCACTTTAAAAAAAAAAAGACTACCATGACTGTGTAGACCTACTTTGAAATAAAACCCTGAACTATGCAGCTCTATTTGAGTCCTTCCCTTATTTGTGGAAAATCTATAAAATAAAAAGTAAATTTTTCGTTGTTCGCAAATTTCGCACCACATATCAGGCATAGGCTACAGGTAAACCTGGATTGTTAGTCGTGAAAGCAAATTAATCTGTCCACGCTGAATTAAACCCTCTATTTTCCTCAGACTTTCCTTTTTTTGGATTTATCCATGGTTAGCTTACTGGGGGGTCGGAAACTCAAGATTAGCCACTTGCAGACGGCAGGGAGAGGCACGGGGTGTGACGTACTGTATATTTTAGTTGATGAAATATTTTTTCATTTCAGTGTCACAGTATGACATCGATCTCCAATTTTTTTTATAATAATAATAAAAAAGTAAAAAAAATTATATATATATATATATATATTTTTTTTGAGGCCCCTCGTCACTAGAGGCCCACGGGCCGCGGCCCAAGCGGCCCCGTCGTTAATCCGGCCCTGGCTATGAGGTATAGGTAGTTAAGATTAGGGCATCAGTATAGGACAAAGGTAGATAAGAACACAAAAAATATGACAATAAAATCACAAAAGTATTGTGCAGAAACATTTTGAGTAGAAAAAGAGTTGTCTTCTGCAGGCTTTGTGTTATAGTTAACTTTATGTATTATAGTTATGGCTATGTTCCAGCGTATGTTCACACTGGAGGTTGTGAGATTCCCCATACCTTAAAGTTTACGGTGTGTGTGTGTGTGTGTGTGTGTGTGTGTGTGTGTGTGTGTGTGTGTGTGTGTGTGTGTGTGTGTGTGTGTGTGGGTGGGTGGGTGTGTGTGTGTGTGTGTGTGTGTGCACGTGCGTGCGTGCGTGCGTGCGTGCGTGCGTGCGTGCGTGTGTGTGTGTGTGTGTGTGTGTGTGTGTGTGTGTGTGTGCGTGCGTGCGTGCGTGCGTGCGTGCGTGTGTGTGTATGTAGGTCCGGCTTGCCGTTACGACCACGACTTGTGCAGCGTTGTCAGTCTCCCAGCGCGGCGCAGACCCAGCTGCACAGGCAGGGCACCGTGCCACTGGGTGGAGCAGCACAGAGGAAGCAGCTCTACAGTTTCTGTTGACTGGCCTGAAGTTCTACTGACCCCGGTGTACTCTGAAGACCAAGACACACACACACACACACACTAAACTGCTCCTGCTGCTCCAGCGGCAGATGTACACATTCTTCATCGCAATCAATTAAAAAGTACTTTTACGGTGATTTGTCCTGGTGGATTTTGGCGCATAACGCACTGTTCATTCAGTCCACTGTTAAAATGAAGTAAAATAGCATAAGGGAGAATGTGTATACGCAGAGTAACAGTGGCGGTTGGAATGCCCCACGGGCCCCGAGGCGAGATTGACAGCTCGGGCCCCCCCCCCCCCCGATATTTATTGTATTATTATTAAAAAAAAAAAAAAAAAAATCCAACATGAAACAAAACATATCACAATACAATAATAATACGTCAAATGTATATACTCTCTTTTCTGGACTCTTTTCGTATCACAAACAGTACTGTATTTGCAAATCTGGTATGTCATGTATAGATGTAGCACTACTGTCTATCTGTATGTCATTATGTTATAATGAATTGAAAATGGGGGACCCTGATGTAAACAAGACGAAAGTGTTTCTCTGGTCTGCATCCCCTTAACAATTGTATGTATTGAGCTGTACTGTATTGTACCCATTCTGCAATCTGTTAAATAAAGTTTTCATTCATTCACCATGACATGTTTAGGTATTTGGCCAGATCCAGCTTGTCTGTGATGAGAGTGTTTTCTGTCTTTATGATTGACTATCATCATTAGATATTTCAGTTTCGTTATTACAGTAGCTGGCTAACAGTACGTTAGTTGACTAATACCAGAGTCAGAATTGGGTAATATGCCGACTACTGGCAGTGATGCGACCTATGTTACCACATAACTTTTGTCATCTCTGGTACTATGCAGTGCACTATGCAAAACGGCAAAGAGATAGGTAACGTTCGTTAAGTGCCAAATTACCATCATCATGATACACCCTCACATAATTCACAAAGTGTTCACGTGCGCCACCCATGTGGTAACCTAGAAATACCATAGATTGTGGCTAGGTGGTAACGTATATGTTTTCTATGATCACTATGAATTGAAAATGGGGGAACCTGATGTAAACAAGACAAACGTCTTTCTCTGGTCTGCATCCCCTTAACGAGCCGTACTGTATTGTACCCATTCTGCAATCTGTTAAATAAAGTTTTCATTCATTCATTCATTCATTCACATTACGTTAGTTAGCATCCAAGCTAGCGTGATAACGTTAGTAGTACTAGTTAGCTTACCTGCAATAATGTTGTCATCGTCCTGGACAGATAAGACTTGTTAAATCATAATATATCCACACTTTGTACTGGTCCTCGGCTCCTCGCGTAAATGTCCCCTTTAGCTGCTCGGCGTCGTCGGATTTTAATACACCATGGTAGCGGTGGTGATGTGGGGGACCCTGATGTAAACAAGATGAAAGTCTTTCTCTGGTCTGCATCCCCTTAACAATTGTATGTATTGAGCTGTACTGTACTGTACCCATTCTGCAATCTGTTAATAAAGTTTTCATTCATTCATTCATTCATGTTTCAGGTGACTTATTATGTTGAACATAGCTTGCGATATGTTTCTCTGATGTCGCGTTCACGTTACGTGGGAAGAAGCGGAAGAACCAGAGGACATCTCGTTGCTACAACTAGGAAGCCTTCACGCATTGACTCGATCAAAACGCCCACATCCATACTTCCGCAATTCGTGACGCGAAGTGGGAGATATCGGGGTCTATAAAAAATCCCATATGTCCTAGTAGGAATTACAACTAGGAGGCTGACGTGAATGGTTTTTCCCAGTCGGAAGCTGATTCTTCCGATTCTTCCCACGTAACGTGAACGCGACATCAGAGAAAAATATCACCTCCGCGCTGCTTGTGAGATTTACGTGGCTACGTCACAGCCAAGGAAAGGGAGCGCTGGATTTGTGCAAAACGCCCTGTTCCTAAACCACACGCTATCAGTCGTACTCGTACCACAGTACTGGCAAAACGGGAGGAGCCTAGAATCAAAACAAACGCACCAGTCCCAGTTGCCGTTACCACCAGTTGTGTTCGATCCAGTCCCACACGCGAACGGCAACTCCATTCAGTCCCGGGCCTGGGCCCGGGGCCGGAGGGGGGGCCCGGGGCCCGGGCCCCCCCTCCCGCCAGACGGTGGGCGGGCCCTAAGGCAGCTGCCTCCCCAGCCGCGCCTATAGCTCCGCCCCTGCAGAGTAATATTTACACATAGGTTATCTACAGTGTACATACAGTATTTCGATTAGAGTAGATTAGTTAGCACAAGTACAGTACAATGAAAAGAGGTTTGGCATCCAACCAGAGTGCAAATGTAACAGTAATGTGCATTGACAATATACAATGTACAAGTGATTAAACTGGATATAAAATATATAAATAAGTACTACTGAGTAATAACGTTAATCAGATGTATACAATGTTATAGTATTATTATGTACAGTGATACAGGTATAAAGACAGTGGACACTATGAATGAATGAATGAACGAATGAATGAATGAATGAATGAATGAATGAATGAATGAATGAATGAATGAATGAATGAATGAAAACTT
This sequence comes from Notolepis coatsorum, assembly GCF_963971535.1. NCBI lineage: Eukaryota > Metazoa > Chordata > Actinopteri > Aulopiformes > Paralepididae > Notolepis > Notolepis coatsorum. The sequence goes on from NC_140166.1 coordinate 87,115,122, forward strand.
TATTTAACAGATTGCAGAATGGGTACAATACAGCATGGCTCAATACACACAATTGTTAAGGGGATGCAGATCAGAGAAAGACGTTTGTCTTGTTTACATCAGGGTCCCCCATCATGCTAGTAAGTCATACTGGCCAGCGGTATGACTAGTAAGAGTAGCTAAGGGATATGTAGGGGATAACGGGAGACGTTGTCACACGGGTAGGTTGTCACATTCATTATATTTCACCACCAGAGGATCCTGTCTCCCATACTTTGGTATGTAAATGTCCAGAATTGGGGTCAGAGTTCACCTACATTGTCATATTTGGAGTGAAACAGCTGAATTTGAGGTGAGAGGACTTTTTGTGTTTTTCATGTCCATTTGTAAATATTCCGCTCCTCAGTATTTTTCTTCTTTACACAATTGGTTTATAATGAAACAATTATTACCCTTAAAAAGTGTGAAGGGATAGCTATAGTTTAGATTGTTGTTAGCTAGCTAACTAGTTGTTAGATGGCTGTTAGCCTTGATGCTATCAAGACATTCCAGTTGGGGTTGGTCGTCACATTTTATTTGGGGTTGGTTGTCACATGTTGTGTAGGCTATTATTGTTAGGCCGATTTATTGTGTTCTTATTTTGTTATATAGGATGGCCTAAAGATGTGTTTCCTGTTTATGTTCATTAAGATGCATTAAGTTATGTATTTGTCAACTTGTCAATGCAATTAAACTTTCAAATTTAGTTCTGCCTTCTTGTCTATTCTCAGTCCTTGCCCCACAATGGTGGAATGAACTACCCACCCCAGTTAGGACAGCCGAAACCCGTCCAATCTTTCGCCGTCGACTAAAGACGCACTTCTTCAATCATTATCTGAAATCTAAATCTTGTCTTCTTTTTAAGATTTTCCCATTACAATTTTCAAAACACATGGTGACAACCAACACCATAGTGTGTGTGACAACCATCCCCACAGGGACGTGCACAGAACTTTAGAGGGGCAGGTGCTCAAAGGCTGAAAAGGGCACTACACTTGTGCTTATATATTAACCGAGCGTGTGTATCGCGCGAGCGCGATTTTGAAGGGCCCTTTTCGGGCGGGCCCCCCTTTTATGCTTTTTGGGGGGTTTTGGTGATCAAATATTGAATATTCAACTATAATAATCAGTGCAGGAGCTCACTTATCCTTGAAAGACACTTTTATCACTGACTTAAAAGGCCCATACATCTCCATAAATGTTCAGGGGGGAGGGAATAAGTGCTTACCCTACAGACCCCAAGAAGTGCTGTATATTCTGTATTGTTTAATATAAATGCATTTTTTATTCCAATCCCGATTTGTATTTGAGATTCCCAAATCCCATCGGACTTGACATCTTCGTGTCCCTCAATGAATGTAATACCAGCATTCAACTGTATGCGCCACAGCGGTTTCTATCATCATCATTGTGACGTACGTGGGTTGGTCATTATCATTATTACTGTATTTGGAAGACCATGTGAACATCAGGTTAGTATAATTAGTATGTGTTATGTTATGTTTTGTATGTGATGTGTGTGTGTGTGAACATGAGAGCTAATGCTGTCTCTTCTTCTCTTCCTGTCAGGTGCTGCCCGTCCCTACATTGAAGAGTGCTGATTGCCTAATGAGTGACAGCTGATGGCAATCACCTCGAGAGGGACAAATACCTGACAGCACACACACATCGGGGCGCCTCACTGTGTCATTTGCCAGTGACCAAGTGGAGTGAGGTTGCCTCTGTTTGCCACTATTGTGTGGGATTATTATTGTGCTTGTTTATGCCAATTGCCACTGTGTGTGGACTATTAATTATGTGCTGCCTGCGTGGACCAAACCCTGTGTGGGGTATGTATATTGTTGGCCATTTTAGATTCATCCTACACTGTGAGCTACATGGTTAGAGTGGTGTTTCTTTGTATAACCAGGTAAGCTTGATTGTGTCTTATGGCACTTATGGTTATTTGTAAATAGCCCTAATTATCTTATTGCTGGGTGGTTCCCAGATTGCCAACCACGTGGCATGTGGTTGTGTGTTTAGTGTTTGACTTGTTTATTATTATACCTTACTTTGTCTGTTCTCCAATTACCTTTTTCCCTGTTTGTTTATATGTTTGTGGGATTACTTCCCCTCCTTAGAATAATAAATCAGTGGAGGTTTGAATTCCTACCCTATACAATAAATATAATTTACTATTTTGGAAAAGCGCCTTGTGTACGTTTCTTACCTGCCCGGGACTGTTTTGAAAGCATTTACTGAGAGAGGCTGTTTTTTGCTCATGTGCAGCCGGCTCCAGTTATTATTCTGTGTGGTCCTTAGACCTTTGTACATGACATGGGGGCTCGTTAGTTTGCACAATTGTATGGTTCCTTGTTTGTTATGTAACATTGTAACTTGTCAATTGGAGCATGTCAGGTAAGATAGCGTTTTTTTCCCCCCTTTGGTAAGTTATATTATTGTGTTTCCATTGTCCGTGCTACACAGTTTGATTGGTGTAAACCGTTCTTGTATGTAATGCTCTTAAACTAATATTTTTTCTGCCACATAGGTATCAGGGGGATCACCTACCTGGTTAGTGGGTGGGGGGCACGCGTCGTAATTCCGGTGGAGCGCGCAATGAAATCGGTAAGCGACTGAAGATATGTGTAGGCCTCATCCCGCTAGGGGAGTAGTTTAGCTGGGGATATGCTAGAGTGACACAGGTGATCCTAGTTAGATGGTTAGGATCAACGTTTATTGTTTTCATGAATGGTAGATGTGGGCATTAAATCAGATTGGTTGAAATATATACTGCGGAATGTAGCGATTAAATGTGTTACGCACGGATATTGTGGAGTAGGTGAGTGGATATTTCCTGGTGCCTGTTATTTGTTTGGTAGTAACGCGGGTTGCTAAGGGAGCACAGGGTATTTATTAGGGATGCACCGAATGGGAAATTCTTGGCCGAAACCGATATTGAAAATAGGAAACAGTTGGCCGAAAACCGAATGCCGAAAGGCCGAAAATGATTAATATAAATATATATATATATATTTTTTTAGCTACCTGATTATGGCAAAAGACATGATTATGGCTAAACTTAACTTAAATAATATTAATAATCACTATTATGGGCCCATAAAACATTTATTCAGCACTTTTGAATGCATACATTAATTCCAGACTGTTAAGACTAAAAGACTATAACGATTGATGACGACTTCCTGTCCTCGCATTTCCATTTCCGGTTTAACGATAATACATTTTCAACAACAGATTGCTGCTAATTAAACACTTCATTTAAACGGAGTAACGTTAACGTTATGTCGAGTTCATACATGTAGTGTAGTATGAACTCGTCATAACGTTAACATTACTCAGTGTCCACTGTTGCTGCCACCGTTGCGTCGCAGATGGATGGTACACTGTTAGCTCCGTAGCTAATCCGCTCCTAGACTACTGATAGCAGTACCGTTAACGTCGGAGCTGATCAATACTCCGGTTTTTTCTAATTTAGTTTAGAACCGGGTTTCGGGGGGCATCCCTACTCCCAAGAGGAGTTAGTTATCACAGGCTGTAGAATGCAGGAAGAGCTGCCAAGCTGCTCATGTTACATGTTGCGCATGCTACCGGTATGTCTGTAGTCGCGTTTTGAACTTTTGATGACGTCATCACAACAACACGTTATTTGACTTTCGGTCATATATTTTCGGTGCTAAAACCCTTTCGGCCGAAAGCCGAAAGAGCCTTTTTAACCATTTTCGGCCGATAATTTTCGGTAGCCGAATTTTCGGTGCATCCCTAGTATTTATACATAGGTTATTTGTGGCATAGTCACATTCTGCAGGAGGTATGGCTGGGACAGCTTTTACTTTGGAAGTTTTTTTGGCGGACCCTACGAGGGAACAAATTGATATCTGCACAAAAATAGACTTGTGTAGTGTCGCCAAACATTATGGCATTACTGTCCAAAGTTTGAAAAGTAAGGAGGAGTTGAAAACAATCGTGCTGGCTGGGTTGTTGGATACAAATATATTTAGTTTGCCCATAGCCCAGGGAAATGTCTCTGAGAACGTCGCGCACGGCGAGGCGGCTGAGGATACTGGTGGTTTAGATCGAAATGCTGGTGCGGTACGAAAACGGAGAGGTGGCATTTCCAAGGGGGAGGAGAATGATAGTGATGACTCTGTACACTCAGGGCATGCCTCTGTTTCTTCTCCCACTCGTAAATCAAGTAGACGTTTGGCCCGTCTCCAGATGGAGGAAAGAGAGGCTATGCGAGTCAGGGAGGAGAGGAAAGAAGAGAGGAAGGAGGAGAAGGAAGAGAGGAAGGAAGAGCGAGACAGGGAAGAGAGAAGGGAAGAAAGAGAGATGCTGAGGGAAAAGGAGGAGAAGGACAGGGCGCTGCTGAGGGAAAAGGAGGAGATGGACAGGGTGCTCCAGGTGACTATAAGAAGGATGGAGTTGGAGAGTGGTGGCTCTTCCTCCTCCTCAACTGAAGTCTCCCAGGGCCTTTTTAATATTGGGCAGCATATTTCTTTAGTTCCCGTCTTTCGGGAGTCTGAGGTGGAATCATATTTCTCTGTTTTTGAGCAAATAGCGTGGGCTTTGCGTTGGCCAAAGGACCAGTGGGCGATTTTATTGCGATACAGACTCACTGGTAGGGCTCAGGGGGCGTGCCAGTCATTATCGAATGAAGACAGCGTGGTATATGAGAAAGTGAAAAGTGCTGTCTTGCGCGTGTATGAACTGGTGCCGGAAGCGTATAGGCAACGATTTAGGGCACTAAGTAAAGCTCCCTCTCAAACACATGTTGATTTTTCCCGTGAACAACGGACTATGTTTGATCGTTGGTGTGCAGCATGTAGCATGGATAGTGTCGAAGCTTTGAGCGAGTTAGTCCTCATTGAGCAATTTAAGAAATGCGTGCCCGAACGCATTTTAGTGTACTTAGAGGAACGCAAAGTTTCTACCCTCCAGGAGGCTGCAATTTTAGCAGACAAGTTCGCATTGATCCACAAAAATATTGCTGTGCGAAATAATGTGTATGTAGGAGGTGGTGCGTTCTCTCCTTCTGAGTCGCCGTATCGGGGAGGTGACGAGCGAGCATTCCGGCCTCGCTCACCGCCGTCTCGAAATGCCTTGGGTGACGAGCGAGCATTCCGACCACGCTCACCGCCGTCTGAAAAGGCCACCTTTGTGTGTCATAATTGTAAGAAAGAATTTTATGAGGGACTGTCATGCGCTAAGGGATCGACAGGAGACCAGGGCCCAGGAACCGAAAGGGGTGGGATTGATTGGTACAGTGTCATGTCCTGACCAGAATAGCTCTTTTGAACCCTTTTTGTTTGATGGTTATGTGTCCCTGTCGGGTAAAGTTGGGGACTACCAACGGGTGAGAATACTCCGTGATACAGGAGCCTCTCAATCGTTCATCCTGACTGATGTATTACCATTGGATGTGGACTCCTGTCAGTCGAGTGAATTGGTGAGAGGTATTGACATGGGGTGTGTGCGCGTGCCGTTGCATAAGGTGCATGTACAGTCTGCACAGGTTGTTTTCCGGTCGCGGTTCGCCCATGTTTTCCCGTAAAGGGCGTGGATTTCGTCATGGGGAATGATATCGCTGGGGGTAAAGTCGTCCCTGTGTTGGAGGTTGAAAACGCTCCGTTTACTGACTCATTGTGTGATGCGTTGATTGATAATCACCCCAATGTTTCTTCCATTAGTGCTGTCACTAGGGCACAGGAGCGGAAGCGAGACCGAGGTCTAGCATTGGGTGACTCTGTCTGTGGTGAGTTTTGCAAATTGGCGGTGGAGCAACAATTTGAGGCGGGGGATGAGGTGTTTATTGTGCTGCCCACGCCTGGTACTGTGCTCACTGCCCGGTTCTCAGGACCTTATGTGGTAAAGAGAAGGGTGTCTGCCACTAAGTATAAGTTGTGTACGCCCGAGCGGCCGAGAAGGACACGCTGGTGTCATGTGAATAGGCTAATGAAAAGTCCTGCCCGCGTCTCGTCGGAGTTGAGATGTGACAGGACTGTTGTTTCACATGCTGTGTTGTGTTCTAATGTGCCTTACAGGACGCACGGTGTTGATGTTGGGAGTGCGAACCCCATTGAGCAATTCGCGTATGGTTGACTACAGTATACCGTCATGGCCTCGGTATGAGGAATGCACCAGCCACGTCCGACGGCTGATGCATCTGGTATTGGGAGGTGTGCCTAAGGCCGGTATATGTGTTTTGGGTGATGTGGTGGTTGGCCGTGTGGGCCCGAAATAGGGGCATGTGGCCTATACGGAGGGTGATTTTTATTTATTTCTGTTCTGTTGGTGCTAATCTGATGTTGGTTAATAATAAGTGATAATGTTTTGCTAACCCTGCGGGTTCGCTCTTATGGGGGGAGGTGTGACGTACGTGGGTTGGTCATTATCATTATTACTGTATTTGGAAGACCATGTGAACATCAGGTTAGTATAATTAGTATGTGTTATGTTATGTTTTGTATGTGATGTGTGTGTGTGTGAACATGAGAGCTAATGCTGTCTCTTCTTCTCTTCCTGTCAGGTGCTGCCCGTCCCTACACTGAAGAGTGCTGATTGCCTAATGAGTGACAGCTGATGGCAATCACCTCAAGAGGGATGGGTGGACAAATACCTGACAGCACACACACATCGGGGCGCCTCACTGTGTCATTTGCCAGTGACCAAGTGGAGTGAGGTTGCCTCTGTTTGCCACTATTGTGTGGGATTATTATTGTGCTTGTTTATGCCAATTGCCACTGTGTGTGGACTATTAATTATGTGCTGCCTGCGTGGACCAAACCCTGTGTGGGGTATGTATATTGTTGGCCATTTTAGATTCATCCTACACTGTGAGCTACATGGTTAGAGTGGTGTTTCTTTGTATAACCAGGTAAGCTTGATTGTGTCTTATGGCACTTATGGTTATTTGTAAATAGCCCTAATTATCTTATTGCTGGGTGGTTCCCAGATTGCCAACCACGTGGCATGTGGTTGTGTGTTTAGTGTTTGACTTGTTTATTATTATACCTTACTTTGTCTGTTCTCCAATTACCTTTTTCCCTGTTTGTTTATATGTTTGTGGGATTACTTCCCCTCCTTAGAATAATAAATCAGTGGAGGTTTGAATTCCTACCCTATACAATAAATATAATTTACTATTTTGGAAAAGCGCATTGTGTACGTTTCTTACCTGCCCGGGACTGTTTTGAAAGCATTTACTGAGAGAGGCTGTTTTTTGCTCATGTGCAGCCGGCTCCAGTTATTATTCTGTGTGGTCCTTAGACCTTTGTACATGACAATCATCATCACCACCCACGCTATGCATAAAATATATAGGTCCGCGGAGAGGCACGCTGAGGAGGCCGTGCAAACTGCAATGGAATATGGCGCATCTCTCTTTCTTTACCTAATATTTTGATTCTATCCTGACATTTTTCAGTTGGAAGGGCAGGGTAAAAAAAGAAAAAAAATCAAAAAGGGCACTTTTTTGATGAGGCTCAAAAAGGCAGGTGCTCAAGCACCCCTTGGCCTCTATGTGTGCACGTGCCTGCATCCCCATGATGGGGTTGGTTGTCACAATGTGTCAGAGTGTCTTTGATAGGTGATTAACTCTTTGTTACAATACGTTGGAAAATGAGAGGGATACACATTTCAAGCCAACATCTTAAGCTTCAATTTAATGTAGGAATGACTATTGAAAGATGTTTTGATTATGAGCAATTGACACTAGAGTAAAAAGTGTGACAACGTCCCCCGTTCTCCCCTACAGAAGATAGAGATATAAATACAGTATGTAGCCTATAGTAAAAACATGCAGAGCTATGTATATAATATTAGGTAGATGAAGTGATGCTTAGTGTGTTTGTACTGTAAAGCAAAAGCAAAAAAAATAATAAAAAAGAGCTGATGACAAAGTGTCATCTTTGCCTATTTTACATTGGAATTATATGTAGATCATAGATCATCACAGACAGTGTCTATTACATCGTTTTAAAAGGAAAATAGACAGTCTACCTTAGTATTAATAACTTTGTTGAGACAGTAGGAAGGCTGAGATGGAGACAGAGTAGGGGAGACACAGGAGAGAAGGTTCTTTATTGAGACAATAGGAAGGCTGAGGGGCACAGGAGAGAAGTTATTTATTGAGACAGTAGGAAGGCTGAGAGAGAGACACAGGAGAGAAGGTTCTTTATTGAGAGAGTAGGAAGGCTGAGAGGGAGACACCGGAGAGAAGGTTCTTTATTGAGACAGTAGGAAAGCTGAGAGAGACACACACAGGAGAGATGTTCTTTATTGAGACAGTTGGAAGGCTGAGAGGGAGACAGAGTAGGAGAGACACAGGAGAGAAGGGTCTGGTTTGTTTCATTCAAGAAATTATAAAACAAAACATCTTGTCACTAGAAGTTTGTTTTGTAACTGTTTCACTAACCACCGAATGTGTTGAAACATGTTACTTTCCCACGAAACAAGTGGAATTCCTTGGAACCAGCCAGATCTGAAGGCGTAGGAAGATAATTTTACTTAAAGCGGAATGCCGGTCATTTTAAGAATTTGTGCGTTCTTCAGCCTTGTACACACCACTATAAATCAGAGAGAGAATTCTTCAATCTGTGATGTCACTCGGATGAAAAATCAGGGGTTGCTTCCATGAGGTTTAAATTCTGGCACTGGCGGAAGGTCTGAACCACAATAAAAGCCTCTTTTTGACGTAAGAGCTCACACAACCATTTTATGGCCTTTTAACACTTTGAGTGCCAGCCATGAGAAACTCGTTATTTCATGCCATGCGTTGAGTGCCAGGGACGAGAAATCTCGTTGTTTAATCGTTATTGCTTTTATTAGCGATATCCATTCATTTTTCATCAATCTAGCCTCACGTTATCATCTATGAGCTCGAACAGGGAAAATACCGCCCCTATCGTCTCCCGGATGGTAATGCACCCATTGGATTGGACTCAATGGAAATGGATGAGAAAGAAAAAATCCAGATTCCACATTTTACTTCTCAGAGCAGCGTGGATTATCTGTTTCGAGTACCTAACGTTGGATCAATAAACGCGATCGATATTTGGAATGGCGATCAGGAATTGGAATAATCTTTTTGCAGAACATCTGACGTGAGGTAAGGAATCTATGTTACCAGTCTTGGGGTAATCAGATGTTTTTTTCACATATTTCGCAATGTGTCCCATATGTGTGTATGTGCGTGTATGACGTTAGCGCTGACCAGGTCATAGATAATCGATTTTTCAGCCCGCTTCTCTAGCGTGCATAAGTACACATATACTATCGATAATCTAGCGTTTATTTGAAAACGATTCATAAATCATCCGGAAAATGACAACGTGTTGTGTGTATTCCAGTAAAGAGCTATTATCACGGAATCTTTTTTTCTTCTTCTAGTAATCTCCAAAAACGTCAGTTTTTCAAAACGGTATAAAACGGAAATGTACAGATGAAAAAACTATCCATTTCGTACATGTTGACTGCAAGCAAGTCATTGATAGCGACGGCCGTATTAGACACATAATATAGAATATAGAAATAGCTCCACGAAAATCATGAAATATTGGAAAATCAGTCCAAAAAGGCTGGCATTCAAGCGGTAAATAGTCTGCCCCCTGCTGGCACTCAATGTGTTAAAGACAGCCCCAATAATTGTCTATGGAGTTGCCCCAAATTTTACATCTCAGTGACATCACAGATTGAAGAATTCTCTCTCTCTCTGATTTCTAGCCTTAAGAGAGCATGGTGCATGTTCACAAATACTGACTGAACTGTGCTGAGGGCACAGGAAGAACATATTGTATATGGATTCTTAAAATCCAAGTAAATATAAGCATCAGGAGTCTAATTATGATATAAAAACACTTGCTAAGCTGGTCATCTTTTACAGTCTGATCATAGAATTAAAACGCTCGCTAAGCGGGTAATTTATTACAGTCTGATCATAGAATTAAAACGCTTGCTAAGCGGGTAATTTTTACAGTCTGATCATAGAATTAAAACGCTTGCTAAGCGGGTCATCTTTTACAGTCTGATCATAGAATTAAAACGCTCGCTAAGCGGGTAATTTTTTACAGTCTGATCATAGAATTAAAACGCTTACTAAGCGGGTCATCTTTTACAGTCTGATCATAGAATTAAAACGCTTGCTAAGCGGGTCATCTTTTACAGTCTGATCATAGAATTAAAACGCTCACTAAGCAGGTCATCTTTTACAGTCTGATCATAGAATTAAAACGCTTGCTAAGCGGATCATCTTTTACAGTCTGATCATAGAATTAAAACGCTTGCTAAGCGGATCATCTTTTACAGTCTGATCATAGAATTAAAACGCTTGCTAAGCGGATCATCTTTTACAGTGCCAGTGGAGGCCGCCCCGGCCCTGACATCTGCTCCCTGTGTTCTCCAGAAAACACCCTCCATTTCAGTTCAGCCACAGAATGTGGAAACTTGGCTGTCACTCAAGTCCATTTTTAATTCCCATCCCGCCCCTTCCTTGGCCCGCGCTGAGGGGCCAGAGCGTCTGTAAGCACATGTTTGAACTTTGACCTCTCCCTAGCCAGGTCTAGCCCTCCTTGTTCTCTCTCCGGAGCCGCGTGAGAGAGAGAGCGCTGTCTTTGTGCGTCTCCAAAACATTCACACACCCACTGTCAGCAGGCTGAAGGAACACGTTGAACACCCAGAGAGCTGACTCCTGTTCAAAGTGCAGTAGGAAATGATAAAGGAAAGATTTTTAGCCAGGTATCTCATGCATCATAATGGGTTGTGCTCTGCTGAGAACACAGTTAAGGTAAGAGCAAGCCCAGATTTTTCATATGGGCAACCTGGGCATGTGCCAGGGGCCCTCAGCGTGTGCCCCCCCCCCCCCCCCCCCCCCCACGATGGCAGGTCTTGAAATGATGAGGCATGGGGTGGGCGTGGTGTGTGAGGCGTGGGGTGGGTGTGGCGTGGGCGTGGTGTGTGAGGCGGGGGCGTGGTGAGGCGTGGGGTGGGTGTGGTGTGTGAGGCGTGGGGTGGGCGTGGTGTGTGAGGCGTGGGGTGAGCGTGTTGTGTGAGGTGTGGGCGTGGTGTGTGAGGCGTGGGGTGAGCGTGTTGTGTGAGGCGTGGGGTGAGCGTGGTGTGTGAGGTGTGGGGTAGGCGTGGTGTGTGAGGTGTGGGGTAGGCGTGGTGTGTGAGGTGTGGGGTAGGCGTGGTGTGTGAGGTGTGGGGTAGGCGTGGTGTGTGAGGTGTGGGGTGAGCGTGGTGTGTGAGGTGTGGGGTAGGCGTGGTGTGTGAGGTGTGGGGTAGGCGTGGTGTGTGAGGTGTGGGGTAGGCGTGGTGTGTGAGGTGTGGGGTAGGCGTGGTGTGTGAGGTGTGGGGTAGGCGTGGTGTGTGAGGTGTGGGGTAGGCGTGGTGTGTGAGGTGTGGGCGTGGTGTGTGAGGTGTGGGGTAGGCGTGGTGTGTGAGGTGTGGGCGTGGTGTGTGAGGTGTGGGGTAGGCGTGGTGTGTGAGGTGTGAGCGTGGTGTGTGAGGCGTGGTGTGAGGCGTGGGGTGAGCGTGTTGTGTGAGGCGTGGGGTGAGCGTGGTGTGAGGCGTGGGCGTGGTGTGAGGCGTGAGGTGGGCGTGGTGTGAGGCGTGGGGTGGTGTGAGGCGTGAGGTGGGCGTGGTGTGAGGCGTGGGGTGGGCGTGGTGTGAGGCGTGGGCGTGGTGTGAGGCGTGGGGTGGTGTGAGGCGTGGGGTGGGCGTGGTGTGTGAGGTGTGGTGTGGTGTGTGAGGTGTGGTGTGTGAGGCGTGGTGTGTGAGGTGTGGTGTGGTGTGTGAGGTGTGGTGTGTGAGGCGTGGTGTGTGAGGTGTGGTGTGGTGTGTGAGGTGTGGTGTGTGAGGCGTGGTGTGTGAGGCGTGGTGTGGTGTGTGAGGTGTGGTGTGTGAGGCGTGGTGTGTGAGGCGTGGTGTGTGAGGCGTGGTGTGTGAGGCGTGGTGTGTGAGGCGTGGTGTGTGAGGCGTGGTGTGTGAGGTGTGGTGTGTGAGATGTGGTGTGTGAGGCGTGTTGTGTGAGGCGTGGTGTGTGAGATGTGGTGTGTGAGGCGTGTTGTGTGAGGCGTGTTGTGTGAGGCGTGGTGTGTGAGGCGTGGTGTGTGAGGCATGGTGTGTAAGGCATGGTGTGTGAGGTGTGGTGTGTGAGGCGTGGTGTGTGAGGCGTGGTGTGTGAGATGTGGTGTGTGAGGCGTGGTGTGTGAGGCGTGGTGTGTGAGATGTGGTGTGTGAGGCGTGTTGTGTGAGGCGTGTTGTGTGAGGCGTGGTGTGTGAGGCGTGGTGTGTAAGGCGTGGTGTATGAGGCGTGGTGTGTGAGGTGTGGTGTGTGAGGTGTGGTGTGTGAGGCGTGGTGTGTGAGGTGTGGTGTGTGAGGCGTGGTGTGTGAGGTGTGGTGTGTGAGGCGTGGTGTGTGAGGCGTGGTGTGTGAGGCGTGGTGTGTGAGGCGTGGTGTGGTGTGTTAGGCGTGGTGTGTGAGGCGTGGTGTGTGAGGCGTGGTGTGTGAGGCGTGGTGTGTGAGGTGTGGTGTGTGAGGCGTGGTGTGTGAGGTGTGGTGTGTGAGGCGTGGTGTGTGAGGCGTGGTGTGTGAGGCGTGGTGTGTGAGGCGTGGTGTGTGAGGTGTGGTGTGTGAGGCGTGGTGTGTGAGGTGTGGTGTGTGAGGTGTGGTGTGTGAGGTGTGGTGTGTGAGGCATGGTGTGTGAGGTGTGGTGTGTGAGGTGTGGTGTGTGAGGTGTGGTGTGTGAGGTGTGGTGTGTGAGGCGTGGTGTGTGAGGTGTGGTGTGTGAGGCGTGGTGTGTGAGGCGTGGTGTGTGAGGCGTGGTGTGTGAGGTGTGGTGTGTGAGGTGTGGTGTGTGAGGCGTGGTGTGAGGCGTGGTGTGTAAGGTGTGGTGTGTGAGGTGTGGTGTGTGAGGTGTGGTGTGTGAGGTGTGGTGTGTGAGGCGTGGTGTGAGGCGTGGTGTGTGAGGCGTGGTGTGTGAGGTGTGGTATGTGAGGTGTGGTGTGGTGTGTTAGGCGTGGTGTGTGAGGTGTGGTGTGTGAGGTGTGGTGTGTGAGGTGTGGTGTGTGAGGCGTGGTGTGTGAGACGTGGTGTGTGAGGCATGGTGTGTGAGGCGTGGTGTGTTAGGTGTGGTGTGTGAGGTGTGGTGTGTTAGGCGTGGTGTGTGAGGCATGGTGTGTGAGGTGTGGTGTGTGAGGCGTGGTGTGTGAGGTGTGGTGTGTGAGGTGTGGTGTGTGTGGCGTGGTGTGTGAGGCGTGGTGTGTGATGTGTGGTGTGTGAGGTGTGGTGTGTGAGGCGTGGTGTGTGAGGTGTGGTGTGTGAGGTGTGGTGTGTGAGGTGTGGTGTGTGAGGTGTGGTGTGTGAGGCGTGGTGTGTGAGGCGTGGTGTGTGAGGCGTGGTGTGTGAGGTGTGGTGTGTTAGGTGTGGTGTGTGAGGTGTGGTGTGTTAGGCGTGGTGTGTGAGGCGTGGTGTGTGAGGTGTGGTGTGTTAGGCGTGGTGTGTGAGGCGTGGTGTGTGAGGCGTGGTGTGTTAGGCGTGGTGTGTGAGGTGTGGTGTGTTAGGCGTGGTGTGTGAGGCGTGGTGTGTGAGGTGTGGTGTGTTAGGCGTGGTGTGTGAGGCGTGGTGTGTGAGGCGTGGTGTGTTAGGTGTGGTGTGTGAGGCGTGGTGTGTGAGGCGTGGTGTGTGAGACGTGGTGTGTTAGGCGTGGTGTGAGGTGTGGTGTGTAAGGTGTGGTGTGTGAGGCGTGGTGTGAGGTGTGGTGTGTAAGGTGTGGTGTGTGAGGCGTGGTGTGTGAGGTGTGGTGTGTGAGGCGTGGTGTGAGGTGTGGTGTGTAAGGTGTGGTGTGTTAGGTGTGGTGTGTGATGTGTGGTGTGTGAGGTGTGGTGTGTGAGGCGTGGTGTGAGGTGTGGTGTGTAAGGTGTGGTGTGTGAGGCGTGGTGTGTGAGGTGTGGTGTGTGAGGTGTGGCGTGGTGTGTGAGGTGTGGTGTGTGATGTGTGGTGTGTGAGGTGTGGTGTGTGATGTGTGGTGTGTGAGGTGTGGTGTGTGAGGTGTGGTGTGTGAGGTGTGGTGTGTTAGGCGTGGTGTGTGAGGTGTGGTGTGTTAGGTGTGGTGTGTGAGTCGTGGTGTGTTAGGCGTGGTGTGTGAGGTGTGGTGTGTTAGGCGTGGTGTGTGAGGCGTGGTGTGTGAGTCGTGGTGTGTTAGGCGTGGTGTGTGAGGTGTGGTGTGTTAGGCGTGGTGTGTGAGGCGTGGTGTGTTATGTGTGGTGTGTGAGGCGTGGTGTATGAGGCGTGGTGTATGAGGCGTGGTGTGTGAGGTGTGGTGTGTTAGGCGTGGTGTGTGAGGTGTGGTGTGTGAGGCGTGATGTATGAGGTGTGGTGTGTGAGGTGTGGTGTGTTAGGCGTGGTGTGTGAGGTGTGGTGTGTGAGGTGTGGTGTGTGAGGCGTGGTGTGTGAGGTGTGGTGTGTGAGGTGTGGTGTGTTAGGCGTGGTGTGTGAGGTGTGGTGTATGAGGCGTGGTGTGTGAGGCGTGGTGTATGAGGCGTGGTGTGTTAGGTGTGGTGTGTGAGGCGTGGTGTGTGAGGCGTGGTGTGTGAGGCGTGGTGTATGAGGCGTGGTGTGTTAGGTGTGGTGTGTGAGGCGTGGTGTATGAGGCGTGGTGTGTTAGGTGTGGTGTGTGAGATGTGGTGTGTTAGGCATGGTGTGTGAGGCATGGTGTGTGAGGCGTGGTGTGTGAGGCGTGGTGTGTGAGGCGTGGTGTGTTAGGTGTGGTGTGTTAGGTGTGGTGTGTGAGGTGTGGTGTGTGAGGCGTGGTGTGTGAGGCGTGGTGTGTGAGTATGAGGTGTGGTGTGTGAGGCGTGGTGTGTGAGGTGTGGTGTGTGAGGCATGGTGTGTGAGGCGTGGTGTGTGAGGCGTGGTGTGTGAGGCGTGGTGTGTGAGGTATGGTGTGTGAGGTGTGGTGTGTTAGGCGTGGTGTGTGAGGTGTGGTGTGTTAGGTGTGGTGTGTGAGGTGTGGTGTGTTAGGCGTGGTGTGTGAGGTGTGGTGTGTGAGGTGTGGTGTGTGAGGAGTGGTGTGTGAGGTGTGGTGTGTTAGGCGTGGTGTGTGAGGTGTGGTGTGTTAGGCGTGGTGTGTGAGGCGTGGTGTGTGAGGTGTGGTGTGTGAGGTGTGGTGTGTTAGGCGTGGTGTGTGAGGCGTGGTGTGTGAGTATGAGCCGTGGTGTGTTAGGCGTGGTGTGTGAGGTGTGGTGTGTGAGGTGTGGTGTGTGAGGCGTTGTGTGTGAGGTGTGGTGTGTGAGGCGTGGTGTGTGAGGTGTGGTGTGTTAGGCATGGTGTGTGAGGCGTGGTGTGTGAGTTGTGGTGTGTGAGGCGTGGTGTGTGAGGTGTGGTGTGTGAGGTGTGGTGTGTGAGGCGTTGTGTGTGAGGTGTGGTGTGTGAGGCGTGGTGTGTGAGGTGTGGTGTGTTAGGCATGGTGTGTGAGGCGTGGTGTGTGAGTTGTGGTGTGTGAGGCGTGGTGTGTGAGGTGTGGTGTGTGAGGTGTGGTGTGTGAGGCGTTGTGTGTGAGGTGTGGTGTGTGAGGCGTGGTGTGTGAGGTGTGGTGTGTGAGGTGTGGTGTGTGAGGCGTGGTGTGTGAGTTGTGGTGTGTGAGGCGTGGTGTGTGAGGTGTGGTGTGTTAGGCGTGGTGTGTAAGGCGTGGCGTGTGGTGTTGGTGGGGGAGCCCTCTAAGGCTCAGTGCCCAGGCCAAATCTAGCCTTGGGTAAGGGTTATGTTCATAAACAACTATACCAAAGACTAGTGCACCAGGAGGTAGAGCGGTCGTCTGGTAATCTGGTAGTCCTGGATCGACTCCGGCTCCTCCTGACAGCGAGGCGAAGTATCCTTGAGCAAGACACTTAACCCCTAACTGCTCCTGGTGAGCAGGTTGGCACCTTGCATGGTTGCCTCCGCCGTCGGTGAGTGAATGGGTCAATGTGAAGCATAAGCTGTAAAGCGCTTTGGATAAAAGCGCTATATCAATTTAATGTAATTTTATGGACAGCAAGTAGAGCCTGGCCGTTATGACACTGCACGAGATGGCTGGCTAATATATGATCCCTGCTACTGTACTGTATGTGAATGTGATTATTACGTAACCATTGACTACAGGAAGGCTCGTTATCTGGTCAATGTTACACAATAAGGAGACGGCAGCCAAAGTATCTAAATAAATAATATTTAATTTATAGTTACCATGGTTTCGTAACAAAAATGAACATCAAATAATAAACAGACAAACACAGAACTATACAGACAGGATCAGCACCAGACGGAAGGGATGACAGAATACTTATACACAAGGGGATGACGAGACGACACACACCTGGGTTAATGGTAATTGGATACACCTGGGGGAAAAACAATGGGGACTACACACTATGACAGAGGACTACATCTAGACATGACACATCACACTAGGAACGCCTGATCAGGGCACATGACACACATAACAGTGATACAGGCCAAATATGTGTGCGTGCAATTCTAAAGCAGCTTCCAAGTATTTTTGTATATATCTTGTAACCAGTGTTGTAGTCGAGTCACTAAATCTCGAGTCAGAGTCGAGTCTCAAGTCCCCAGTGTCCAAGTCCGAGTCACCAAAGAAGAGCCCAAGTCGAGTCTCCCCATTACCCTAGTCCGAGTCCAAGTAATTTTTTTTTATCTACTTTTTCTCCCATTTTCAATTTTTCTCCCATCCCAATGTCGTATCGTCCAATTCTACCCTCCCCTGTCTCGAACGCTGTTAGGCCATGCCTCCCACAAGCCGGCTGCAATGTGGACGAAGCCTTACATCACGTGTCCCCTCCGGTACTCGAGGAAGCAGCAGTCGCATCTTTTCACCTGCACAGCGCGATCTCTCAGCGTCGGGGGTCTGCGTTTGGAGGGCACGCCGCCCCCGTCGCTTCCTGATTCTGCTGCTCAGGCACACCAACCGACCTGTAGAAGTCGCTGTCCACAACGTCCGATCCCCACCCATCAGCTTTCCCACCCCTAACACTGCCAATTGTATTAGTATGAACGACCAGCCAAGCTGATAGCAATGCGGAGAGCTGGGCTCGAACCCAGCGTCTCCTGCATTGGTGGTGAGCGCCTTGCCCACTGCACCGCCTAGCCGCCCGTCCGAGTCCAAGTCATCAAGGTTGAGTCCACTCCACTCTGGCAGTCAGAGAGCTGACATACAAATAAAGAAAGGTCTACATTAAGTAAGGGATAATGTATAGCTACGAGGTCATTGTCGCAAAATAATTGACCGACACAGAGTTTAAAATACCGAGCCGCCTCGGCGAGGTGTTTTAAACGTCAGTGAAGGTCAATTATTTTGCGACAATGATCGAGTATAACTATACATTATCCCGCTTATTACATGGCTAACTTACTAACAATATACCTAATTCATTTTACATCGACTCGCAACACTGGTTCTGGCTCCGCTCGTCGCTCCGCCCCCTGTCATCGCCGGCAGCTTCCCCGGCAGCAGAACACCGGCAGTGTCTAATTGCACTGAAACAGTGTGTGTCAGTGGGCTTGATTGCGAACAGCTGCGCACAGCGGTCATTATTGTCCCACAGCGGTCATTATTGTCTGACAACTGACCTCTGACGCGCGCTATTGACCAATCACAAGCAAGCATTTCGGCGAATGTGAAAACGCCATGTAATAAATATAAATGACACAGTGGTCACCATTTCAAAGGTAGTTTATTTACTTTGTGACACAATAGCCAAACAAATGCACTAGCTATCAATATCTTATGCCAAATTATTATGGCCTATTAGAAAAAAAAAATATATATTTATCAATTAACAAGTTTGATTCCTCGTCTGCACCTCCCGAGTCCAAATGCAGTCAATGATCGAGTCCAAGTCCAAGTCCGAGTCATCAGTGCTCAAGTCCAAGTCCGAGTCATCAGTGCTCAAGTCCAAGTCGAGTCACAAGTCCTGAAAATCAGTCCAGGACTCGGACTAGTACTACAACACTGCTTGTAACCATTTTCTGTTAGCTCGTTACAAAGTAACAATATATTTTCTTTGCAGAGGACCAAATAAAAAATGGTAAAAACCCAGAGCTGTTTACAAGAATGTTTTATAAAAGCAATATTACATATGCATATGAAATAGATTCCACAAAAAAAAATTCTCAGTGATAATATGTCAGGATTTGTGGGGGGGGGGGGGGGGGGGGTGTAGGACACACATGCAGACACACACAAAAAGGGGAATCTTAAAGTTAACCACTGGAATCGCTGAGAGAGGGTGGGGAAAAACACAAGAACAAAATAAATAAAAAATAAAAACTGTAGGAAACACAAAACACCAGTATAAAATAACTGGGGAAAAAAAACTAAATAACCACCACTGCCTAGCAGTTGAAAACAACAAGAAAAACAATAGCACTAGAGACAGAGAGAACCAGCATGAGCTTGGGACACTCCTCTACACAGTAAATTTCGCTTTACTCAGTTTGAGTAAATGTACTCAGTTTGAGTAAAATGTACTCAGTTTGATTCAAATTTACTCTGCAAAATTTACTGTGTACTGTTGAGGGAAAAACATGAAATGGACAAGCATCCGAACACAGTCAACCAAGCCTTAACCTCTACCCCCCTGTGCGGTCCGGGGCCGGACCGCAAATGGGGTCATCCCCAGGGTTCGAATTATCACCTGAGAGCTATGGGGGCCCCCTGAATATTTTTTTACTATTTTTTTTCCTTGAATTGTGGCTGTTTTCGAAGTCATATTTAGAGGAATATCTCATTAGGATTAGTCTAATACTAAGTAATAATGACATCACACAACATTCTAATCATTAGACCAGGGGTGTCAAACTCATTTTCACAGAGGGCCACATCAGCATTATGGTTGCCCTCAAAGGGCCAAAGACTGTATTAATGTTAATGTAATGTAAAATAAATGTAGCTACTCATTTACATATTGTTAAACATGTTGTTTCTGTATTTATTACTTATTCAAGTTATACATATTGCATATGCATTTGCATAGATGTAAAAATATATGTTAGCTTATGTTATTTTAACAAATAATTTTAGTTTATCAGAACCCCATATTACTCCATCAATCAATGATCAAACCATTCAAGTAAATAACAAAGAAGAATATCATCAAATACAAGCTATGACATTAAGTTTGTTCAAAACCTTTTTGTCACAGTCAAGAAGGGCAGAACTAACAACTGAGCTGCAAAGAACACGTGGGACAGATGTAGCAGATGTTACAAAAACAAATGGCTGCACACAACCTTGCAGAGGCCACTAATGGAAGATAGTTTAATTAACTTTAATGAACAGATTGCAGAATGGGTACAGTACAGTACAGCTCAATACACACAATTGTTAAGGGAATGCAGACCAGAGAAAGACTTTCGACTTGTTTACTTCAGGGTCCCCCATTTTCAATTCATCATAACATATGTGACTCGACGTGACCAAACCCGATTTGATCCGGTGAGAAACAAGTGCCAGAAAAGGAACAATTGTCTTGCTCTTCAGAAAATCGAAAAAAATCGAAATCTGTTTTTTTTTACATCTTTGAAATGTCAATAATGTGTTCTCTTATTTGCTCTTATTTGCAAACTTAAATACAACTTGTAAATGAGGTAATTATTGTTATATAGTTCGACAGTATTGTCTCTCAATACTGTGGAAAAACTACAGGTGAGGGGATTTACGTGTGGGTCTGTCAGCTTAACAGGTACTTAAGAGGTGTTGAAACACACACAGCCAAACGCTCTCCTTTCTTAGCAGGGAGAAGAACAATGTTTATACACTTTATCTTAATGTTATAAGTTATAGCAACGCAACAAACGCAGTGTCCTGTCCATATAAAAAAGATTAAAAAAAAACGCGAGTCCGCGCGGGTGTATTGTCATTAAATTAAACAACATTAAAACACATTTAGAATGTCACGAATTTGATGAGCGAACGAATTTAATTCGAGTGAATTTATTGCAACCCAATGGTATAAGAAGTAAATTCATTCAATAGGGAAACTCAAAGAAAATAACAAACAAGTTATTATTATTATAGGACGCGTTGGTTGTTGTTGTAGACGAACGCGCGCTGGCAATTCATTTGATGACAAGACAAACGTCTTTCTGGGTCTGCATCCCCTTAACAATTGTGTGTATTGAGCTGTACTGTATTATTGCAACTTGGCTTGAATCCGCAGCAATAAGCCAGATAAACAAAATTGTATTAACGCGCCTCGTTAAATCCTCCGCCGTTTCCTCTCTCTCAGTGCTCCACTGTCCGGCTGGCTGCTCTGCCTGTCTGTCTGGCTACTCTGATCCAATCACATTCAGCGTTTCTCCCCCCCACCCACAGTCTGCGAATCAGAGCAGAGTAGGGCGGGTTTTCACGGAATGGAAAGTCTCTTTGCTTGTGAAGAGTGGCAGAAACCTTTCACTACCACACTACAGAAGGTTAACCCTTTCACTGCCACACTACAGAAGGTTAACTTGATTGATTGATTGAAAACTTTATTAACAGATTGCAGAATGGGTACAATACAGTACAGCTCAATACACACAATTGTTAAGGGGATGCAGACCAGAGAAAGGCTTTCATCTTGTTTACATCAGGATCCCCCATTTTCAATTCATCATAGAAAATAATGTTATGAATGCCCGAAAACATTTGTGATGTCATAGTATGATGTCATAATCAAACATTCTAGAACATTTGTGTATCTATTCAACAATTCTCTCACAGCTACAGAAGGTTAACCCTTTCACTGCCACACTACAGAAGGTTAACCTTTAAATCTAAATATCTAAATGCTTATTGATGTAGCCTTTCCTTCAGCCAATACCTTGACCCCCAACATTACATGGCTTATGTGAGGCTTCCAACAAACCTTTCACTACCACACTACAGAAGGTTAACCCTTTCACCCTTTCACAAAATAAGGGTTGTCTCAGTTCACAACTATATTGGTCAAGTTTTGGGTGGGACTTGTTTGCGTCCCTACAGCTTCTTATTCAATTGAGCGAGATGCTCGGTTATGTCACACAGCCAGCTTGCATCTGACAGTTCAGACAATATTTCTTCAACCCTTTGTTACAGGGACGTGCACAGGACTTTAGAGGGGCAGGTGCTCAAAGGCTGAAAAGGGCACAACACTTGTGTGTCTATATTAAGCGAGCGCGCGTAAGGGCCCTTTTCGGGCGGGAGGCCCCCTTTTTATGCTTTTTGGGGGGTTTTGGTGATCAAATATTGAATATTGAACTATAATAATCAGTGCAGGAGCTCACTTATCCTTGAAAGACACTTTTATCACTGACTTAAAAGGCCCATACATCTCCATAAATGTTCAGGGGGGAGGGAATAAGTGCTTATCCTACAGACCCCAAGAAGTGCTGTATATTCTGTATTGTTTAATATAAATGCATTTTTTATTCCAATCCCGATTTGTATTTGAGATTCCCAAATCCCATCGGACTTGACTTCTTTGTGTCCCTCAGTGAGTGTAATACCAGCATTCAACAGTGGTTTCTATCATGATCATCATCACCACCCACGCTATGCATAAAATATATACAGTAGGTCCGCGGAGAGGCACGCTGAGGAGGCCGTGCAAACTGCAATGGAATATGGGGCATCTCTCTCTCTTTACCTAATATTTTTATTCTATCCTGACATTTTTCAGTTGGAAGGGCAGTCTATATGCGTAACAGTAAAAAAAAAAAAAAAAATAATAATAATTTTTTTCAAAAAGGGCACTTTTTTGATGAGGCTCAAAAAGGCAGGTGCTCAGGCACCCCTTGGCCTCTATGTGTGCACGTGCCTGCTTTGTTACCTATTCCGCCTGGATCTTTTTTGTATTTTGGGCTGTAAAATTGTCAAAGAATGTCTGAGGAGTAAGTGCTTTTGGCTTTTTTCCTTTGTTACTTCATCAATACCTCAGATGTTCAACACACATGTATGTGTAAGAATGTGTAATAACTAAGGCTGTCAAAGCTTTATTAACGCATTAACCCACAATTATTTTAACGCCGCTATTTTTTTACCGGCGCTCTTGGGGGGCCACATCAAATGACGTGGCGGGCCGCATTTGGCCCGCGGGCCATGAGTTTGACACCTATGCATTAGACTATTGTGTGATGTCATTATTCAGGCTCATTCTTAACCATCAATATTTGTTCATTTTCTTACTCACCTCTGATATATAATGCCATATTTACTTATTTGCATTTTGCATCTGAAAAAATACAACAATTTAATTTGAAAAATTAGACCAAATTTATGAACTTGAATTAACATTTATTTGTCTCTGCACTTATAAATCAAAAACTAACAAAATAATCTAATGGAAAATAAATAGTTGTATGGCACAACAGCAGCATTTATCAGGATACAGTAAGTAACATTATCATCTGATAATAAAATGAACATAAAATAAATACTTGTATAAATCAAAATAAATAATGTTATAAACAAATGTGCACAGGTAATCAAGAACTGTATGAAAAATAGTAGCAGCATCTTCTTAGAACAACAAGAAGAAAAGTAACTACTGCAGCATGTCACCGACATGCAGACTGGAAGAGCCGGGATTCAAACCACTGACCTCTTTTATCCAAAGTGAGTAGTGACGACTATATTCTCTTCCTCAACTTCTTGCTCTGAGAGCTAGTCAAAGTCCCATTCATCCACTGCTCTGCCAAATGGGCTCCAAATGATTTATTTAACAATATCTTGGCGTTTTTACATGGAAGGCAGCCAATGCATCCCTCCTTGGCAAATAACCAGTCATATTTATTTTTCCAAAAGTTCCACTGACTCGGACCCCAGCATTGTGGTGGTTGAGTAGCAGCGCAGTCCAGGTCTAGTGGTGGAGACTCGGGTCTGGCAGTGGCAACCGGCGCGGTAACAATAACAGGTGCACTGCGCACAGGAGCAGCAGAGCTAACACTAGTACTAGCACTAGCAGTGTCAACTTCAGTGACAGTAGCGCTGCTAGCTGCTACACTAACAGCGTCAGTCTTAGGCCTTTTTATAAAACCAAAGCTGTCCAGCTTTGTACAGCCTTGCGGCGGGTTGAGCCTTTTTTTTTTTCTTTCTTTTTGGCGGCATGTGGCGTACTGTTTAGTGTTTATGTTTTCAGTTGCAGGACACAGACCGGCAGCCTTCTGTTTACAGCAGCTGCTTGCTGCTTCTTCTTCACTAGGTTGCAGTAGCGTTAAACTTATGGGCGACGCATAGCGGCTTGGAGGTGAAATGCAGCCTATTCCACAACATTAATTACTCAGTTCTTTTAAAAACTGAAAAGAAAAATATGATCTATTAACAATTTATTTAGGTAACACAAATAATACTAATTCGTAAAAAAAAAAAAAAAAAATATTATATAAATTTTTTGAGAGACCCCCACAGGGGCTCTTGACTATGGGGGCTCAGACTATAGCTATGGGGGCTGAGCCCCCATTGGCCCCCTCATAATTCGAACACTGGTCATCCCTATGTTCCCCGGGTTCCATGTTCCCGGCCGGGTCCTATGTTCCCCGATTGATTGATTGATTGATTGATTGATTGAACATTTTATAAATTTTTATTATTTTATTAATTATTAATGTCCGCCTTGTTTCGAACTGGTTAAGCGTAGGCCCTCTTTCGAAGTTGGTTAAGGTTAGAGTTTGGAATCAGGGCTGGTGGTCTGACTATCTATCGCTACCGGGGAACAGACCCGGGGAACAAGACATGCTCCCTCGCAAATGACATCACGTCATAAAACAATCTGTCTAGACTGTCTGACAAAACTATCGTTTTATTTTTCAAACCATGTCACAACAGCAGTTATAATGTATATTATCATCAATACGTTAGTTTACCAATAGGTTAAAGTGTTATTAGTGCAATTTTAGGATTTGTTTTTCTATTGTTTTGATTGCGAAAGTCCGCCATTTTGGAAATCTGAAGTCGGTAATTGTAGTTGTTTTTATGCCATTTTGAAGAGGACACCCAGAGCTTTCAATGAGCATTGGAATCTTTCAGAAACACCCTACCCAGAAGGCTCTAGGTCCCAGCAAGCAAATGACTTGTTATGAATCTTTTTTATTCT
Organism: Notolepis coatsorum; assembly: GCF_963971535.1. Taxonomy (NCBI): domain Eukaryota; kingdom Metazoa; phylum Chordata; class Actinopteri; order Aulopiformes; family Paralepididae; genus Notolepis; species Notolepis coatsorum. Next base: position 87,139,245 of record NC_140166.1, read on the forward strand.
CTTATTACTCTGGATAATATACCACAAAACGTAACGCTATTGGCATATATTGGAGCGCAGTTAGTTTGTATCCCCTATTTTTAGCATTGAGCAACAATTAGATTTAAAATCAGTTTCAAAATGGCGGCACCCTGGCAAGAGTAAAAAAGCAAAGTAAAGTGAGCTAATGTCTACTGTACATACAGTAGATTTCATTATCTGTTCCTATGCACGCCTGGTGATACTAAATCCAAATTGAACTCTGGCATTTGAAATATAAGATTTGGCACAATCCATAAATGTGCGAATTGGCTATAATAAGGTAATTTATAAGCCTGCTATTCTATATTCTTTATTTGGGAGAATTCAGTACTGTATCTACAAAACCTTCTGTTTAATCATCTTCCCTTGATTAATTTCCTTAGATTTTTTGTACACATGATCTCAAGAAGGTACTGAACGAGATCAGTTTTTCATGTCTGGTAATTTTTAGCATGGTAAAGAAAATGGTTTAGAAAATAGGGCTCCAGGCTTAAGATGTTAAAGGCACTGCACACCTGACACCAACCAGGTGGCAATCAAGCCCACACACCTGCCATGCCGCATGGCAATTAACTTGACAGCTGTCCCTCACAGAAAGATGAAATAAAGCCAAAGCACCTTAGAATAAACTAAAATAAGACCCACATAAACCGTGATCCATCACAATCATGACAATTTTTAATCATTGACAGCTGTCCCTCACAGAAAGATGAAATAAAGCCAAAGCACCTTAGAATAAACTAAAATAAGACCCACATAAACCGTGATCCATCACAATCATGACAATTTTTAATCACTTCATATTAGGCCTGTCTGCGACTAAGGATTTGTATAGTCGACTTTGATTGGCCGAAAATTTACGATAGTAGTCGACTACCCCTAAAAAATGTATTATAATAATAATTTATATTAAAAAAAATTTAATGTTTGGGGGGGATCATTCCATTTGGGCTGTGGGGGGTGCTTAATGTCTGAAGAAGTCGACTGAAGGCTTCTTGTCCTCTGCGAAAGCATGCAATTGGTCCACTGATGGATACATCTTGATATGTCTAGTGTGTGAAATCCTCTTTCAGTGCCTCTGTGCCCATTTTCTTAGGCAGTTAGCCTCCCTGGTATGTGCGCCATTAGCGTTAGCCATGCTTCTAGGCCTCTTTGCTTTTGAAAATAATCATAAAAAAAATATATATATATATATATATATTTAAGTATAATTTTTTTTGCATTCGACTAAGAGGTTCGCAGTCGACTACGGCTCCTTTCGATCGATTACTCGACTATTTGACTAATCGAGGTCAGCCCTACTTATTATATGACCATTTTACAATGATAAGGCTCTGACGTTATTATGCCATAATATGATGACAGGAGACTTATTGTATCTGAGAGCCTGAATCACTTGACACAAATAAACAGCAACCTACTCTACTCTCATCAGCTGGACAACACCCAGTATGTCCTGCAGCTCGGTCCTAACACTCTCTATTTGTGCCCTTGTTTTATTATAATAATAATAATAATAATAATAATAATAATAATAATAATAATAATAATAATAATAATAATAATAATAATAATAATAATAATAATAATAATAATAATAATAATAATAATAATAATAATAATAACAATAATAATAATAATAATAATAATAATAATAATAATAATAATAATAATAATAATAATAATAATAATAATAATAATAATAATAATAATAATAATAATGCACTTTATTTGTATAGCACCTTTCATATACTGTAAGATGTGCAGCCCATGGTGCTTCACAGCAGTAAAATAGACGTAATAATGGACATGAGATGCAATCCAATCCAATCCACTTTATTTATAGAGCACATTTAAAAACAACAAAGTTGACCAAAGTGCTGTACAAGTTCCACAACATAAGATAAAAAGATATAAAATGCAGTAAAAATAGACATAAAACTTGCATAAAACAGACAGAATAAAATAAAATAGCTGTCGTTTACAATACAATAATCACAGTGTGGATATTGTGAGTGCAAAGTGACATTAAAAGGCTAACGTGAAGAGATGTGTTTTTAGCTGACTGTTTAAAATATTTAATGAGCTAATGTCCTAAGGTGTTCCATGCAACGGCTGCATCCCCGATTTTCTTTTGTCTGTTGCTGGGAACCTTCAATAAACCAGTAGATGATCGTAATGTTCTTGGGGGCACATAGTTGACAAGATAATTGGTCTTGGTCCTGTTCCATTTAGGGCTCTGTATATAAAACTCTTTTAGATACTGAACGAGTTCTCTAAAAGTAGCCTGTTTTTCCTCTATTTAAGTCCTCCACCATATAAGGTGATCTTCTGCTGACCAACATGACCTTTGATCGGAGGGTCTATTCTTTCCACCCCACAACTGCCCACGATTCCAGTAGTCACATGGTCTTGTCCTTCTATACGGTTCTGATCTCAATATACTGGACTATGCTACTGTATAACAAACAAAACAACCTTTAGATCTTAGTACTGACTGCTGAGACAAGGGTGACATACTGGTGAATTGTTTGACTCATCTGCGGTCTTTTATTATTCTATGCGTAGCTGTAACATGAAGATCTAGTGAACACCACAGGTGAGGTCAGACGTCATCTAAAATTAACTAGGTGCTTAAGAATGTTTCAACCTGACACCATGCAAGAGAGACAATTGACTCTAGTTGTCTCTGCAGGGAGGAAATTATAGTGGGCTATACATTACTAATTGTTGTACAGAACTGTTGTACAGAACTTGAAAGTCACTTTGGATGAAAGCGCCAGCTAAATGACAAAATGTAAAATGTTATGTAATTACTAGTTACTAACAAGCGCTCCCAACTGAATGCGGAAGTTCAACATGCAGTGCTTGTAATAGAGTGTTAGCAAAAGTAAAACAACACTGTGATAATCACAAGGATGGATTTTCAACTTCAATGGCAGTGTGAATATTGTTTAGTAAACTAGGCTAATACCTACTAAAACATACACCGTAACTATGAATACAATATTAGTTCAAATGAGTCTGGTATGATCCTTTAATACTCACATATTGTTCGACAGATAATACAGTAATTTACTGTCCCACAAAAACATAATTATTTCACCTTAGAAACATAGCTAAAGTACAACCATTTATAATTCAAAAGGATGCTGATAAACTGACCCATGCCTTTATTTCAAGCTGACTTGACTACTGTAATGCACTTTTTACTGGCTCCCGGAAGAAAAAACACACAGACTTCAGCTCATTCAAAACTCTGCATCAGTCCAGTGTTAGCTACTCTGCAGCTATAGACTATTAACGGTAGGTTATGTAGATAACCTAGTTATATTAGTATTGGCTGAGCGTTCCGCTCTGAGCCTTATGAGATATACTATCTCCTATGATACCTAATGTATCTCCCACGAACAAAAAATACATGCACCACACCTGTATGGGGCTCCGCCCCCATGGTGGCACCGCCCATATAGCAGTGACTCTGGTCACCACACATCCTTCCTCGCCAAAAAACCCGTCCCAGGAAAAGATTCCTCAAGAGGGAACTCAGGGCCGCGCAGAGCGGAACGCTCAGCCAATACTAATATAACTAGGTTATCTACATAACCTACCGTTATATACCGTATTTGCTATCGCGTTCCGCTCTGAGCCTTATGAGATATGGGGAAGAGCGGACGCGAAGCCCGACAAATGTACCCCCTGAGGACCCGTAAGCCCACATCAAGGGGTGCGGGGAGCCCTGTCACCCCATCCTCCCTAATGAAGGGGGGGTGCAGTCAACTCCACCTGAATGCGAACAAGAGGGAAACTAGAACCCCTTGAACACACCGTACAGGCGGAACCACGTGTGACCCAACACACTGTGGCCCATACCCATACACTCCTGCTACCCGACCAAAGGACGGGAAGCAGGAAAGGCCACAGACCCCAGAACCGCCTGGGAGACAGAACCCCCGGTCATGTCCATGAGGAAAAACCTTACAAAGGAGCCCGGGGAGGACCATGAAGCTGCAGCACAGATGGCCTCCACCGAGGCCCCACCCAGGAGAGCGGCAGAGGCAGCCACCCCACGAGTGGAGTGCGCCCTGACGCCCCCAGGGGCATCCTGCCCAGCCAACGTGTAGCAGAGGGTAACACCCTCGCACAACCAATGGGACAGGCGCTGCTCCGACAGTGCCTTACCAGCACGAGCCCCACCGTAACAGACAAAAAGCTGGTTGGTAACCCTGAAATCCTGAGTACGGCTGAGGTAAATCCCCAAGCACGGACTGGACATGACAGGTGAAGGCCTGCATCTAACTCACCAGTGTGAGGAGGAGGACGAAACGCCTGAACCACAATATCCCGGGAGCGGAAGGAACTCCGGATATTCTTAGGCATGAAAGCAGGATTAGGTCGCAGAGTGACACCGCAATCGGTCCGAAAAGACAGGCACTCTGGACGTACCGAGAGAGCACAGAGCTCACCTACGCGTTTAGCGGAAGTGACAGCCAGAAGGAACGCGGTCTTGAAGGACAGCTGTCCCAACGGCGCCTGCTCGAGCGGCTCAAACGGGGCCAAGGACAACCGACCGAGGACCAATTGAAGATCCCAAGTCGGAGCCAAGGAGCGTTGCACCGGCTTAACGCGTCGAGCGCCAAGCAGGAAACGCTTCACAAGAGGGTGGCTGAACAAGACATCCCCTCAAACCCCTCATGATAGGAGGATATAGCTGCTGCATATACCCTCACCGTCGAAGCCGACAGTCTATCAAGGAGAGACTGGAGGTAACTAAGGACAGCATCCAGGGGGCAGGAGACTGAGTCCCGGCCCCCCGCCTTACACCACACTTGGAACATACGTCATCTGCCCGCGTAAGCGGAGCGCCAAGCAGGAAACGCTTCACAAGAGGGTGGCTGAACAAGACATCCCCTCAAACCCCTCATGATAGGAGGATATAGCTGCTGCATATACCCTCACCGTCGAAGCCGACAGTCTATCAAGGAGAGACTGGAGGTAACTAAGGACAGCATCCAGGGGGCAGGAGACTAAGTCCCGGCCCCCCGCCTTACACCACACTTGGAACATACGTCATCTGCCCGCGTAAGCGCGACAGTGGAGGGAGCATGCGCATTCCAGATGGTAACACCATCAGGATCAAGAACCTGCGCCCCTCAACGTACCCGTCCCAACAACTGACCTAACAGATGTATGGGGAAGAATCCCTGGCGGCACGGCATCGGTCCCAGACCTGCCTGGCCATGTCCAGACGCAATCCTCACCCGTCAGGATGAGGGCCGCCCCGCGACAGTACACCTGCACCCACATTCTCCCTGCCGGGGATGTGGGGAGCCCTCAGGCCGCGCAGATGGAGGACGCCCATAGCCAGCCTCCCGCCGCCTGGTGCAGACAGGGGGAGCGTACTCCTCCCTGTCTATCGATACACGACACTGACGTCGTATCGTCCGTCCTGATCAACACCATTTGTGGACCAGAAGGACCGCTTTCAACACCAACACATTGAACGTAGCGCAGACCGGGCAGCATGGTTTGCCAGCTGCCCCCTACTGCGTTGGCCCGACGCATCACCAGCGAGGGAGGCGTCGGTGAAAACGCGACGTGAGACAGCGCCGTAACCGTCCTAGGACGGAACCTCCCGAGCGTTGACAACACGCTCTGAGATGGATGCCCATAGCCCTCCAACCGTTGACTGGGAAGAGGAATACTCTACCTCCAGTCTACAGCAACCCCAGGCTGGTAGAGACCTGCCTGGTACGAGACCTGACGATCCACCTTGACCGCGAAGGACCAGAACGTCATCAGGGCAGAACACTCCGTAACCCCGGACGACGCAGAGGCCCCAGTGCGGCCTCCACGCACTTGGTGAAGATGCGGGGAGCCAGAGAAAACCGAACGGCAGCCTCTGGTACTCATACGCTAACCCTGCAAAGGAAGCGTAGGTAAGCCCTAGGATGGAAGATCGGGGATGCGCATACGCATCCTACAGGTCTATGGAGGAGAACCAGACCCCCACCTGACAGTGTTCAACAGGTAGGAGACGATCCAAAAAATGCTGAACCTTCCCATGGGACAGGTCCAGCCTGGGTCTTACACCCCTCCCTCCCGACTTTTCGGGCAGAGAACACCGGGAGGAGAACGCCACGACGATGGCTTGCTTCGTCCACAGAGATTGGATCTCGTTGACCAGAGCTGTCACAGCTGGAGACCCCGACAATAGGGTCTGTACCAAACCTGAAAACGGGTGGGGTTGTGTAAACACAAGTCCCCGCCTCAGCGTTCTCTCCATCCACCTCGACATATGATACTGCCGTAGTCATATGTGACGACACTCCCAACGCACCCGCCGTCACGTGGCGCAGGTCCGCTAGGAACCGTAGATAGTTGGCCCGGTCCCCCCGCTGTGCGTAGCCAAACCTGGAACCGTGCGAGGAGCGCGTTCCGTGTCGGAACACCTGACCCTGACACCACCCACGAGGCAATCGCACCCAAGGGGGAACCCCGACAGAAAGGGCCGGTCTGATACGGGGGGCTTCCGATGAAAAAAGCCCCCCCACTGAACACCCCTCCAGAACATGCTGAAGGAGTTGTTCTGCAGCCGGACATGCAAGGTGTAAGGCCCCCATGGGTTCCTACACACCGTAGCCCTGCAGTGATATTACTACCACCCCAAATCATGTGAGCTGCGACCACTTGCCAATATTCCAGGAGTGGGAGGCACCAACATGATACCAGGCCTGGCGAAGGCGAGGCCGGGGAAGCCCGCACTGTGTGCCTCAAAAGGTTTCGAGCCCCCCTGCTGACAACACTTAAGTTGACAGACGTAACACCAGGCTCAACCAACACAGATCAAGGTGTGGGAGCCGCTTGACAGCACAACATTCTCACGGACAGACCCAGGCTCAGCCATAAACTGGGTGTCAGCCCCTGTCCCCATGAGAAGCGAAAAGGGGGGCCGCCCGCGCATCAACGAAGGCACGCGGCCCGCAACCAAAGGAAACAATCAGAGCCCACTTCTTCCGCTGGTGTTGGGGAAGGGAGCGATCAGAGAGCGGGCTGCTCGCGGCAGGACGGTGACGGCTTGTTTGTTCAAGCCGAACCCATCCTACATGGCCGATCCCTCGGCCGCCAAGGCTGTCGGCCTTGTGGACACCTGTCGAATCGACGCCCAGGATGCGTGTGGCTTTTTCCCAATCCAACAGTGCAAAAATGCGGAAGCATTCGTCACCGCACGCCACTACGGTAAAGCGCCTTTCTTTTCAGGCCCGCTTTGGGAGCTGTCGCGCGGAAATAGGCTGTCTATTGCCATTCTCTTTGACAAACTCTAACCTTAACCAGCTCCTTAACAGCGCCTAAACTTAACCGTTCTAACCTTAACCAACTCCGAAACAATGCCTAACCTTAACCTTAACCTTAACCATGCCTAACCTTAACCATAGAAAGAATATTGCCATTCTCTTTGACAAACTCTAACCTTAACCAGCTCCTTAACAGCGCCTAAACTTAACCGTTCTAACCTTAACCAACTCCGAAACAATGCCTAACCTTAACCTTAACCTTAACCATGCCTAACCTTAACCGGCGAAAGAATACACGTTAAAAAAAAATCACGTTAAAAAAAATATATTTGACGGGATTCGAACTCACCAGCAACTAGCTGTAGGATCCACAGCCATGGCGTCTTGCCAATTGAGCTATTTCTGGATACTGAATTTGGGGCGGTGACTTATATATATTGTTAAGGCGGGATCTCATGCGCATGCGCGAGCACCTCGCGAGCACCTCGCGAGCACGCCGGCGCACGCACGCACCTGAGCGAGCACGCCGCCGCTGGGCGCTGCGTGAAGGAAAATGAAAGGCGCATTACCGCACGCCACTACGGTACCTCCGGTGACGAATGCGGAAGCATTTTTGCACAGTTGGATTTGGAAAAAGCAAAAGGCGCCCAGGATACCTCTGGCGGGGGAAAAACATGGCCGCCTGTCGAGGGCCCCGTCATCGCCGCTGACGAGGCCGTGCTCTCTCTTCTTTTGGCTGCGCGGTGTGAGGCGGTGTAGGGCCTAGGACAATACCGCCCGCGCTCCAGCAGAAGACCAAAATCCCCTGCGGAGAGGGGAACCCTGAGCGGTTATAGCTTGCGGCTTGGTCAAAGCTAATAACGTCAACAACCTCGCGCGATGTGTCGACGTCGGCTGGCCCTCAAGGCCCCTCCACCAGACACAATTTTTCTAATAGAAAAAAACAGCAATTCGAACACAGTTCTAATCGTTGCCAATTCCATACCGTGGCGGTACAAGCCTTAACAGCCCACCAGCCACTCGCCAGGCCGACCCAGTGGACCCACCCATGGTGTCGGCCGGGCGGGGCATTGTTTCAATATATCAAAAACAAAGGACTGATGTTAACACGGAGCCACAGTGGTGATTGCAAACAGCACCCTCCACTGTGGTGTGCACCATGAAAGGGTTAAATGAATAAAAGAGCTAAACCACAAAATACTGTAGAATGAGCAAACCCATATACACAAAGTTAAGGGGAGACGGACCAGTCCCGCCTTCATTCAAAAAATTCACAACAGGACACCAGCCCTAGTTTAGCCCATTTACCAAAAAAGGTAAACAAAGCCCCCCCCCCGCACTACTCCCCCAGTATACCGATTGACCGTCAGTATGAATGGTTGAGAAGAGAGAAAACTGTAGCAAGACAGACCTTCTCATAGCAGAGTGACAAAACGAAACAATAGCCCCTACACAGGGCCGCCCCAGGAGGTGGGGGGCCTCGCGTCTAAAAACGCACAGGGCCTCACATTTCTCCCAGGCGGCCTTGCCCTTATACTACTGCAGCCTAGCGCCAGGCGATGTGGGACCCAAGACAACAATTGCCTGTGCACAGACACACAACATGTTTACCATGTCGGCTGGACCCATAGCCCCACTACCCGACGCCAACCCAGATGGGAACACCGTTCAACAAACCCCGCCGGAACACAAGGTAAAATACCTGGCTAGGCAACCTAGCCACGGCCTACCCTGTTGTCAACCCATTTACCCGAAAAAGGTAAATAGGACTCACCTCGATGTGCTGTCATCAAACGAGGAACATCAACACAGGCCCGTCGTGTCGCCGAAAACATGCGTCGAAGATGCCAGGGGCCAGCAACCTCCGGTAAGCTTCCAACATTATGACTCTGATCTTTTCATCCTACTAGTTATCGTACGGTGCACGCATCCAAGTATGCTGGGACGAAAATAGAGGAAGGATGTGTGGTGACCAGAGTCACTGCTATAATTATGGGCGGTGCCACCATGGGGGCGGAGCCCCATACAGGTGTGGTGCATGTATTTTTTGTTCGTGGGAGATACATTAGGTATCATAGGAGATAGTATATCTCATAAGGCTCAGAGCGGAACGCGATAGCAAATACGGCATATAACTAAAACCAAGAGGAGAGAGCACACCAGTCCAGTGGGAGTCATACCTACACAGTATGTTCCCCGGGTCCTATGTTCCCATAATATTGTTGGCTAGGTGGTAGGCTATTGATTGCGTGTGTGTGGTCAAAGAACACCCCCACATTTTTTTTTTTTTTTCTTTACTTATATATATTTTTTTACTTATTTTTTTTATTATTTTTTTTGTTCTCTTATTTTGGAGATCGATGTCATACTGTGACACTGAAATGAAAAAATATTTCATCAACTAAAATATTTAGTCAACAACAATATTGCAACAACTAATATACACTACGTCACACCCCGTGCCTCTCCCTGCCGTCTGCAAGTGGCTAATCTTGAGTTTCCGACCCCCCAGTAAGCTAACCATGGATAAATCCAAAAAAAGGAAAGTCTGGACAGATTAATTTGCTTTCACGACTAACGATGCAGGCTTACCTGTATGCCTGATATGTGGTGCGAAATTTGCGAACAACGAAAAATTTACTTTTTATTTTATAGATATTCCACAAATAAGGGAAGGACTCAAATAGAGCTGCATAGTCCAGGGTTTTATTTCAAAGTAGGTCTACAGATGCATGGCTCGAAATTGCGACCAAATTGGTCGCATATGCGACCGAAATTGTATCTGTGCGACCTCAAAATATAATTGGGAGCATTCGTGCGAGTGAAAATAATTGTTCTGGTGCGACCCCCCCCCCCCTCGTCTCTTGTTGACACGGATTAGCTACGGAGCTAACAGAGTGTACCACTATGAATTGAAAATGGGGGACCCTGATGTAAACAAGACAAACGTCTTTCTCTGGTCTGCATCCCCTTAACAATTGTGTGTATTGAGCCGTACTGTATTGTACCCATTCTTCAATCTGTTAATACAATTTTCATTCATTCACCATCCATCTGCGACGCAACGGAGCAGATTAGCTACGGAGCTAACAGAGTGTACCATCCATCTGCGACGCAACGGTGGCAGCAACACTTGAAACGGAGTAACGTACAATGTCGAGTTCATACTACACTACACGTATGAACTCGACATAACGTTAACGTTACTCCGTTTCCATGAAGTGTTTAATTAGCAGCAATCTGTTCTGTTGTTGACAATTTAACGTTAAGTTAGGTATCCGACGCACTTCCTGCAAGGACAGGAAGCCGTCATGAAATCGTTGTAGTCATATTGTAGTCTTTTAGTCTTATTAACTAAAAGATTTTAACAAAATAAAAAGCAGCAGCACTATTGGATAACTGAGTCATGACTCATGTTTGCTATGTATTTCTTTCTTTAGGGGAGTAGGACATTTGTTTCACAGTTTTAGCATGATGTTTTATAGATGGCTAGGTTAAACACAGGTTTTTGTTTTTAAGAGGGGGGGTTTGATTTGATTTGATTGACGTTTATTTCAAATATGCAACACAACAAACAAACATCAAGTACAGATATAGCCTTAAGCCGTTCAAATAATAAATGTATAATTTTTTTTTTAAATAATAATAATCTAAAAGAACCGATAAGCGTATCGATAAAGTACTGAACCGTTAAGCAGTATCGATAAGAGTAGTAGTATCGATAAAATCCTAACGATACCCATCCCTAATTACAGTACTGTTATATGTTTTTTTTTTATCAATAAAAAATATATTACATATATATTGTTGGTGCTCCTTACATTTTGGTGGGTGCTCCTAAATTTTAGCTGGTGCTCCCAACTTTTTGAAGTTGGGAGCACCAGTGCTACCAAGTAAAAATGTTAATTTCGAGCCCTGAGATGCCAGTGTTTTTTCTCCTTTTCTGTGTTTTATTTCAAAGTAGGTCTACACATGGTAGTCTTTTTTCAAAGTGGACTACTTTTTATTTTATAAATGTTCCACAAATAAGGGAAGGACTCAAATATACCTGAATAGTTCAGGGTTTTATTTCAAAGTCGGTCTACAGACACCAGTGTTTTGTCTCCTCTTCTGTGAGGTTTTGCCCGCTGCTCACCTACTCTTTCCTTCCTTTTAGCCTACTGTTTAGGAATTCCCTTCTCACTCACTCTCACTAGCCCCCACCCTCTCGTTCTTTACTCTCGTTTTCTCTTCAAGCAGCCACACCTGGACTACCTGTCATTATGTGTTTGATTGGTCTGGTGCCGAACTCACACTTTTAGTTCGATTATCAATTACCTCCCGCACCTGTGGTGCATTCTAATTAGTTCCCCTGTGGGCTTTAAATACCTGGCTCTTCCACTCTGTTCCTGGTGGGGTCGTGTTGTAACATGCCGTAACATTCGGTATCATATGCTCTTTCATCAAGACTCCCTCGGGAGGTCCTCTGTTCGGTCTATGCTGTTTTTATCTCCGGCGTAAAGATGTTGCTCCAGCCTTCGCCTCCTGTCGCCGTTGCCTGAGGGGGAGACTGGACTGCGCTCCCTAGACTTCCACGGGAGGTACTCCAGTGATCCACTTCAGACCCCCGCGCAGCAGTCGTCCTGATGCACATCCAGACCTCCGCGCTGCAGATGCCCGCGCTTCATCCAGACCTCCGAGCTTGGCACGCTCCTCCGTACCAGCGCGCACTCCCAGCTGACACGCTTCATCCAGACCTCCGAGCTTGGCACGCTCCTCCGAACCAGCGCGCACTCCCAGCTGACGCGCATCATCCAGACCTCCGAGCTTGGCACGCTCCTCCGTACCAGCGCGCACTCCCAGCTGACGCGCATCATCCAGACCTCCGAGCTTGGCACGCTCCTCCGTACCAGCGCGCACTCCCAGCAGACGCGCATCATCCAGACCTCCGAGCTTGGCACGCTCTCCGTACCAGCGCGCACTCCCAGTAGACGCGCACCTTCCAGACCTCCGAGCTTGGCACGCTCCTCCGTACCAGCGCGCACTCCCAGCTGACGCGCTTCATCCAGACCTCCGAGCTTGGCACGCTCCTCCGTACCAGCGCGCACTCCCAGCTGACGCGCATCATCCAGACCTCCGAGCTTGGCACGCTCCTCCGTACCAGCGCGCACTCCCAGCTGACGCGCATCATCCAGACCTCCGAGCTTGGCACGCTCCTCCGTACCAGCGCGCACTCCCAGCAGACGCGCATCATCCAGACCTCCGAGCTTGGCACGCTCTCCGTACCAGCGCGCACTCCCAGTAGACGCGCACCTTCCAGACCTCCGAGCTTGGCACGCTCCTCCGCGCTGACGCACTCCAGATGCGCTCTCTGTACCGGCGCGCACTCTAAGCAGTGGCGCACCACTCTGACCTCCGCTCGGACAGCCGGCTCCCCGGTGGCGACGCTCTCGCCCCGCTGCTGTTCCAGCACCATTACGCATTACGTCTGGGTGAGTTTTTATTGACTGTCTTGATCAATTCCGTTTTCGTGTGTTTCTATAACACTGAAGATTACCACCTTTTTAATCAGACAGTCACTCACCCAGCGTGTGCCTTTGTTTGTTTTCACTGGGATATTATTTTTGGACTTTACATCTCCCACTGTGTGTTTGTTCACACCGAAGATAGTATTCACTTTTGGATTGTTTTTGGAACTTTGCTCTTTGTGTATTTTACACGAGGATTGTTTTTACTTGTATAACTTTTGTATTTGGACTAGTCACCTCTCCTGCACCTGCTCTGTTTTCCCCATTGTACTCTAACCCTCTCCTCTCTCCCTCTCGGCCGCCGTTTACCCAACTCGGAGATCTGCCGAGAGAAGTCTGCAGAGCGGCCCTGATGTTCCCACCTGCTTTCCCAGTCCTCCCTGTCCCCAGCCCGCCTCCGCGGGCCTCTGTCCCTAGTTCTCCCCTCTCTAGTTCCTCCTAGTCCTCCCGTCCGGTCCTCCTAGTTCCTCCCTGTTTTCCAGCCTTCCCTTGCTCCGGCCCTGTTTCCCTTAGCCTTCCCTTGCCTTCCCCTTAGCCAGCTCGCCTCTTAAAGGCACTGTACCTTCCCCTCTTGTTAGTCCAGTATTTTGTGTTTCTCCCTTAAAGGGACAGTGCCGGTTTTCCTTTTGTTCAATAAATGCCCGTTTCTTGGCTTACCCTCATACCTGTCTTGTGTTGTGCGATTGGGGTCGGTTACAAACCATAACAGTACGACCCCACCAAATCGACGACCCCAGCCAGCACAGACGGTGTATGTTGAGTTTGCCTTTTTTTTCCCTTGTTCCCTCTAGCTCCCCTCTAGCTTCCTTGTTAGCCTGTTAGCTCCCCTGTTAGCTTGTTGGTCTCCCCGGTTAGCTCCCCTGCAGCTTGTTAGGCCTCTACTACCAGCATGGCCCCTGTCTGCTAGCTTTGCCCCGGCTGCTAGCACAGCCTCTATGTTAATGCAGCCCTTGCTGCTGGCATAGGCCCTGTAGCTAGCCATGCCCTGGCAACTAACCCAGTCCCTCAGCAGAGCCCCTGTCTGCTAGCTTTGCCCCGGCTGCTAGCACAGCCTCTATGTTAATGCAGCCCTTGCTGCTGTCATAGGCCCTGTAGCTAGCCATGCCCTGGCAGCTAACCCAGTCCCTCAGCAGAGCCCCAGTCTGCTAGCTTAGCCCCGGCTGCTAGCACAGCCTCTATGATAATGCAGCCCTTGCTGCTGGCATAGGCCCTGTAGCTAGCCATGCCCTGGCAGCTAACCCAGTCCCTCAGCAGAGCCCCTGTCTGCTAGCTTTGCCCCGGCTGCTAGCACAGCCTCTATGTTAATGCAGCCCTTGCTGCTGGCATAGGCCCTGTAGCTAGCCATGCCCTGGCAGCTAATCCAGTCCCTCTGCATGGCCCTAGTCTGCTTGCTTGGCCCCGGCTGTTAGCACAGCCTCTATGTTGGTGCAGCCTTGCAGCTAGCATAGGCCCTGTAGCTAGCCAGGCCCAGGCAGCTAACCCGGTCCCTCTGCATGGCCTCCACTTTTTGTGTAGTATTCCCACTGCTAGGACTGCCCCTTTCAGCTAGCAAGGTCAGTTTATCTCCCACTGCTAGGACTGCCCTTTCAGCTAGCAAGGTCAGTATTCCCACTGCTAGGACTGCCCTTTCAGCTAGCAAGGTCAGTTTTTCTCACACTGCTAGGACTGCCTTTTCAGCTAGCAAGGTCAGTTTATCCCACTGCTAGGACTGCCCTTTCAGCTAGCAAGGTCAGTTTATCTCCCACTGCTAGGACTGCCTTTTCAGCTAGCAAGGTCAGTTTATCCCACTGCTAGGACTGCCCTTTCAGCTAGCAAGGTCAGTTTATCTCACACTGCTAGGACTGCCCTTCAGCTAGCAAGGTCAGTTTTCTCCCACTGCTAGGACTGCCCCTTCAGCTAGCATGGTCAGTTTGCTCCCACTGCTGGGACTGCCCTTCAGCTAGCAAGGTCAGTTTATCCCACTGCTAGGACTGCCTTTTCAGCTAGCAAGGTTAGTTTATCCCACTGCTAGGACTGCCCTTTCAGCTAGCAAGGTCAGTTTATCTCCCACTGCTAGGACTGCCCTTTCAGCTAGCAAGGTCAGTTTATCTCACACTGCTAGGACTGCCGCTTCAGCTAGCAAGGTCAGTTTCCCCACTGCTAGGACTGCCCTTCAGCTAGCAAGGTCAGTTTTCTCCCACTGCTAGGACTGCCCCTTCAGCTAGCATGGTCAGTTTGCTCCCACTGCTAGGACTGCCCCTTCAGCTAGCAGGGTCAGTTTTCTCTCACTGCTGGGTCTGCCCCTTCCAGCTAGCTTGTTCTCTCATGCTGGTCCAGCCCTGTCTGCCAGCCTAGCTCCGGCAGCTAGCGCAGCCTCTATGTTAATGTAGCAGTACAGCTAGCATAGGCCCTGTAGCTATCAGTGCCCTGGCAGCTACCCTTTCCCTCTGCTAGCCTAGCTCCGGCAGCTTGCGCAGCCTCTATGTTGATGTAGCAGTACAGCTAGCATAGGCCCTGTAGCTATCAGTGCCTGGCAGCTAACCTTCCCTCTGCTAGCCCTTTTCCGGGTGCTCCTCTTGTTACCCCTCAGCTACCATGGTTACCCCTCAGCTCCCTAGTTTACCCCCCGGCTACCCTGCCCCAGTTGCTTGCCCCACTTTTGTTGTGGCTTCCCCTGCTGGCCTGGCCAGTACCTTTTGTTTTTTGCCTTGTTTTGTCCCCTGCCACTCTGTCTGTATTTTTTTTGGGTCGCCGGGTGGCTCCCGTTGAGGGGGGAGTACTGTGAGGTTTTGCCCGCTGCTCACCTACTCTTTCCTTCCTTTTAGCCTACTGTTTAGGAATTCCCTTCTCACTCACTCTCACTAGCCCCCACCCTCTCGTTCTTTACTCTCGTTTTCTCTTCAAGCAGCCACACCTGGACTACCTGTCATTATGTGTTTGATTGGTCTGGTGCCGAACTCACACTTTTAGTTCGATTATCAATTACCTCCCGCACCTGTGGTGCATTCTAATTAGTTCCCCTGTGGGCTTTAAATACCTGGCTCTTCCACTCTGTTCCTGGTGGGGTCGTGTTGTAACATGCCGTAACATTCGGTATCATATGCTCTTTCATCAAGACTCCCTCGGGAGGTCCTCTGTTCGGTCTATGCTGTTTTTATCTCCGGCGTAAAGATGTTGCTCCAGCCTTCGCCTCCTGTCGCCGTTGCCTGAGGGGGAGACTGGACTGCGCTCCCTAGACTTCCACGGGAGGTACTCCAGTGATCCACTTCAGACCCCCGCGCAGCAGTCGTCCTGATGCACATCCAGACCTCCGCGCTGCAGACGCCCGCGCTTCATCCAGACCTCCGAGCTTGGCACGCTCCTCCGTACCAGCGCGCACTCCCAGCTGACGCGCTTCATCCAGACCTCCGAGCTTGGCACGCTCCTCCGAACCAGCGCGCACTCCCAGCTGACGCGCATCATCCAGACCTCCGAGCTTGGCACGCTCCTCCGTACCAGCGCGCACTCCCAGCTGACGCGCATCATCCAGACCTCCGAGCTTGGCACGCTCCTCCGTACCAGCGCGCACTCCCAGCAGACGCGCATCATCCAGACCTCCGAGCTTGGCACGCTCTCCGTACCAGCGCGCACTCCCAGTAGACGCGCACCTTCCAGACCTCCGAGCTTGGCACGCTCCTCCGTACCAGCGCGCACTCCCAGCTGACGCGCTTCATCCAGACCTCCGAGCTTGGCACGCTCCTCCGTACCAGCGCGCACTCCCAGCTGACGCGCATCATCCAGACCTCCGAGCTTGGCACGCTCCTCCGTACCAGCGCGCACTCCCAGCTGACGCGCATCATCCAGACCTCCGAGCTTGGCACGCTCCTCCGTACCAGCGCGCACTCCCAGCAGACGCGCATCATCCAGACCTCCGAGCTTGGCACGCTCTCCGTACCAGCGCGCACTCCCAGTAGACGCGCACCTTCCAGACCTCCGAGCTTGGCACGCTCCTCCGCGCTGACGCACTCCAGATGCGCTCTCTGTACCGGCGCGCACTCTAAGCAGTGGCGCACCACTCTGACCTCCGCTCGGACAGCCGGCTCCCCGGTGGCGACGCTCTCGCCCCGCTGCTGTTCCAGCACCATTACGCATTACGTCTGGGTGAGTTTTTATTGACTGTCTTGATCAATTCCGTTTTCGTGTGTTTCTATAACACTGAAGATTACCACCTTTTTAATCAGACAGTCACTCACCCAGCGTGTGCCTTTGTTTGTTTTCACTGGGATATTATTTTTGGACTTTACATCTCCCACTGTGTGTTTGTTCACACCGAAGATAGTATTCACTTTTGGATTGTTTTTGGAACTTTGCTCTTTGTGTATTTTACACGAGGATTGTTTTTACTTGGATAACTTTTGTATTTGGACTAGTCACCTCTCCTGCACCTGCTCTGTTTTCCCCATTGTACTCTAACCCTCTCCTCTCTCCCTCTCGGCCGCCGTTTACCCACCTCGGAGATCTGCCGAGAGAAGTCTGCAGAGCGGCCCTGATGTTCCCACCTGCTTTCCCAGTCCTCCCTGTCCCCAGCCCGCCTCCGCGGGCCTCTGTCCCTAGTTCTCCCCTCTCTAGTTCCTCCTAGTCCTCCCGTCCGGTCCTCCTAGTTCCTCCCTGTTTTCCAGCCTTCCCTTGCTCCGGCCCTGTTTCCCTTAGCCTTCCCTTGCCTTCCCCTTAGCCAGCTCGCCTCTTAAAGGCACTGTACCTTCCCCTCTTGTTATTCCAGTATTTTGTGTTTCTCCCTTAAAGGGACAGTGCTTCCGGCTTTCGACATGGACAGTCGCATTATTCTCAGCTCCCAACAACGACGTCAAAGTAAATCAACAACAAGGTTTACTATACACTTTCTACTCACCCTACTTTGGATTACGGATCAGTACCTTAATTCAACATGGAAATACCACCAGACAGGAGTGGATAAGGTAAAAAAAGAGTCCCATTGCGACTTTTACCTTCTAAATGGCTCGGAGAGGAAACATCCATCCATGGGGACTGCAGCAATACACAGCGTGTTAACGTTGAATCCGGGACGAAAGAGTTTACCCCCATCGGGCAGGTTTGATAGAAGATCAATGATCTTCTTATACCTGCTTCTTTCGGGAGACATTCCGCTGAACCCAGGTCCAGTTATCACTCGGTACCAAGCGAGACAACTCGGACTACAGACGCAAACAGCGACGACCACCGTTGCGACCAATGCATCATCCAACATCAACAACCCTCCACCGCCCACTACTGGATCACCGGCGCAACTACAACGGAACGCCCGAGGGACCAGAACTAGACGGGATGAACCAGAGGCTACAACACCGGTGCAAATCACAAGAAATCCAACCGGCAACCCCACGGACAAATCGCCTGATAAATTAGCCAACCTAGCCAGGCTGGCTATGTTTACCAGCCCAGGAGAACAAAGGGTTGCCGCCAGAAAAGTCAGGACAAAGGATCCCCCCTCCCCACACGCCAGCACACAGACCTCACGGAGACAACAACAAAGCCCCCCCCCTCCCTCCCCCACAGCAGCACCAGAAAACCATTACCTGGAACTTGAAGACATCAATAACACAGCTAATAAAAACGGACTACACATCTTTCACCTTAATGTGAACAGCATTAAGCATAAGCTGGACGAAATAAGAAACCTGTTTATGAGCGGTAAGGTAGACTTATTATGCTTTACTGAAACTAAACTTGATCCATCTGTAACAGACCCTGAAATAGAAATAGAGAACTATACTATAGTCCGTAATGACAGAAACCAGTATGGAGGTGGTGTTTGTATGTACATACATAAGGACACCAAATTCATTACCCGTACTGACCTTCATCATGAGACAATTGAAACCGTATGGGTGGAAATTTTATTTGAAAGGGCAAAATCTGTTCTAGTCGGCACAATATACAGACCGCCAGATCAAACTGGCTTTTATGATACTATGGATGTGTGCTTAGCTGGAGCTGAGGATGCGGAAAAAATTCTTATTGGAGAAGAACCACCAGGGTAAAAAATCGCGCTGAGCCATGGATGCACACTGAAATACTGACCGCTATGAAAGCCAGAGACAAAAAATGCTCTGAGTTTCGTAAAAGTCAGTCAAAGCTTACCAAAAGCACGAGCAGTGAACTCCAAGACCACGTGACTGAACTCAAACTAGAAAGAAACAGACTAAGAAATGACGTAAACTCCATGATCAAAACTGCTAAAAAAAATTTCATCAATGACAAAACCGAGGAAAACAAAAATAAACCACGTGAACTTTGGAAATTACTCAACAATCAACTAGGCTGCAGTAAAAAACTCAAAACCAGGTTCTCAAACATAAACATAAAGACGGACAACACGCTCATCACAGACAAGCTGGATGTAGCCAATTACTTAAACACTTTCTTCACAAACATAGCCACAACACTGGTAAACAAACTACCCTCCCACTCAGGGCAGTATGGGGTAGAACACATAGTAGCATACTACAAGAACCTAGGCGTCCACAAAGACGACTTCAAACTGGAAATAGTAACTACAGATGAGGTACTCAAAAAACTGAGCGCCCTCCAACCAAACAAGGCCACTGGCCATGACAACATCCCCTCCAAATTCCTCAGAGACTCAGCAGCAGCCATCACCCCAGTCATCACACACATAATAAACCTCTCCATAAAACAGGGACACGTCCCCAAGGACTTCAAAATTGCGAGAGTAACACCCCTGCACAAAAAGGGCAGCAAATTAGACCCGGGTAACTACCGCCCTGTTTCTATCCTTACATCCATCTCGAAAGTCATGGAAAAAATAGTATACGAACAGATCGAAAAGTACCTTGCGGAAAAAAATCTAATCTACGAATTCCAATCTGGCTTCAGAACATCCCACTCCACTGACACATGCCTTCTCTACTTGAACGACCACATCAAACAAGAGGTGGACGCGGGCAAATACTGCGGCATGGTCATGCTGGACCTACAGAAGGCCTTCGACACTGTCAATCACACCATTCTGATTGACAAGCTAAAAGCAATTGGTTTTGATAGTTTATCAGTGAGCTGGATACAATCCTACCTGGAGGGGAGGGAACAGATGGTGGAAGTAAACGGTACACTATCCCCCCCCCTCACAGTGAGCTGTGGTGTTCCACAAGGAAGCATACTAGGACCGCTACTATTCCTAATTTATGCAAATGACATGTCGTCAGCTTGTGACTGCAACTTGTTCCTGTTTGCGGACGACTCAGCCCTGCTGGTCTCTGACAAGAACAAGTTACAGGTTGAAAAAGCCCTCAGCTCGGAACTAGGCAAAATCTGCATATGGCTCGCCGACAACAAACTATCATTACACATGGGCAAAACAGAGTCCATTCTCTTCGGTTCAAATAACAAACTCAGCAAGACCGACGGCTTCTCGGTTACAGTGGGTGACAATATTATCACAAGGAAAGATGAAATTACCTACCTGGGTTCCATCCTAGAGGCTAATCTTTCCTGTGACAAAATGGCATCCAATGTAATAAAAAAAGTCAACCAACGAACGCGATTCTTGTACCGGATCTCCGCTCTGGTAAACAAGAATACCCTGAGGACTCTAGCAGGAGCACTCATTCAAGGGTACTACGACTATGCTTGCACCTCATGGTACCAAAGCACCTCAAAGGCACTAAAAAACAAATTACAAACATCTCAAAACAAGCTAGTCAGACTACTACTTGACCTGACTCCTAGAACCCACCTCACCCCTGCCCACTTTGACAACCTAGGATGGCTTAGAGTAGACGACAGAGTACAGCAACTTGCAATGGGCCTGGTCTACAAGATACACTACGCGACCAAGGTACCCATGTACATGTCAAAATACTTCCCAAAGGTCAGTGAATACCACGATCACAACACCAGAGGGAGCTCCACAAATCATGTAAAACCCAGATTCGGATCAAACAAGGGACTAAACACGTTTCGCAATTATGCCACATCAATGTGGAACGCCCTGCCTAAAGCTGTAAAGGAATGTGAATCACTACCCACCTTCAAAAACACTCTCAAAAAACACCTACGTGAGACTGCAATTCGAAACTGGCCCCTACAAATGTCCTAACCTAGTTGTACAGTAAGTGACCAAGGAAGGCTTTGTCAATATTCCAATGTACAGTGTAAAATGTGTGTGTGTCCCCTTCCCAACCCCCCCCCCCCCCCCCCCCCCCACCTCCAATGTACAGCCCTCACCCAACCCACCCAACCCCACCCCACCCAACCAACCTCCTCCAATGTACAGTTTCTATGCCAAATGTATATACACTCCTTTTCTGGACACTTTTGTATCACAAACAGTACTGTATTTGCAAATCTGATATGTCATAAATGTATAGATGTAGCAGTACTGTCTATCTGTATGTCATGTATGTCATATATGTTATGATGAATTGAAAATGGGGGACCCTGATGTAAACAAGTCGAAAGTCTTTCTCTGGTCTGCATCCCCTTAACAATTGTATGTATTGAGCTGTACTGTACTGTACCCATTCTGCAATCTGTTAATACACTTTTCAATCAATCAATCAATGCCGGTTTTCCTTTTGTTCAATAAATGCCCGTTTCTTGGCTTACCCTCATACCTGTCTTGTGTTGTGCGATTGGGGTCGGTTACAAACCATAACATCTTCTGTGTTTTATTTAAAAATAGGTCTACACAGCCAGTATTTTTTCTCCTCTTCACAAGAGTTTGAGGTTTTCCTTGGTTATAACAGGTAAAAACAGCAATAAAAAGTAATTTTTTTTCTTTTTGTTGCTTTATAATTCCATTAATGCAACAAACTGTGTGCTATAAGTATAAAGTATAATAAATTGCAAATTACTTTGGGTATGCAATTGTCAGGGGTTTTATGCTAAATGTGGGGTATGCTTGGGGATATATAAAACGTTATCTTATCTTCATTTTAAGGATAAATAGGTTGTGCGGCTCCCTGAGCATTTTATTTTGTGGGAGGGGGGGAAAGTGGCTCTTTTGATAGTAAAGGTTGCTGACCCCTGGTGTAGTTGGTGCATGTTTTCCGTATGAATGATATTTACTATAGGCCTATAGCCTATACAAACATGCAACATATTTCTTTAAAAAAACATACCTCTTCACCATAGCCTTTTAGTACATTCTTCCACTTTACACTCTAAAAAACATACCTCTTCACCATAGCCTTTTAGTACA
Organism: Notolepis coatsorum; assembly: GCF_963971535.1. Lineage (NCBI taxonomy): Eukaryota > Metazoa > Chordata > Actinopteri > Aulopiformes > Paralepididae > Notolepis > Notolepis coatsorum. Next base: position 87,161,267 of record NC_140166.1, read on the forward strand.
TTCTGCCAATTTACACTCTAAAAAACATACCTCTTCACCATAGCCTTTTAGTACATTCTGCCAATTTACACTCTAAAAAACATACCTCTTCCCTATAGCCTTTATACATTCTGCCACTTTGCACTCACCACATCTACACTGTGATTATTGTAAATTAAAGCTATTTTATTGTTGTTTATGCGGCTATTTTTATTGTTATCTTATCATTTTTACACTTTTTCCTATTCTTTGCATTGCTTTTATTCTGTCTCTTTAATGATCATTTTACATTTGTTTAACTGTATTTTGCTGCTGTGAAGCACATTGGGCTGCAATTCTTGTATGAAAGGTGCTATAGAAATAACGTTTATTATTAGTAGTATTATTATCACTGTAGTTGTGGTTGTCAATTTCCTTTCATAACAGGGGCCTCTGTAGGCGGCAGCTCTGATGTTAGGAAGATCTGCTCTTAACCCCCCCTGACACACACACACACACACACACACACACACACACACACACACACACACACACACACACACACACACACACACACACACACACACACACACACACACACACACACACACACACACACACACACACACACACACACACACACACACACACACACACACACACACACACACACACACACACACACACACACACACACACACACACAGAGGACCTTTCCCACCCTTCCCCTGTCCACGTCCTGTCCCTGACCGGGAGTACCCCACCCTGCCTGCTATTGTCTAAGGACACACACACACAGAGCCTCACATGAACGCATGCACTCACACACAGCCACATATGCACATGCACACACACACACTGACTACATTTTATGTGAAATCTTAGTAATAGAGGGTACGTCATAACCTGCGCCCCACACACACACAGTCACTCACCACTCATCTCTGTATCCATTGTTTCAGAGAAAAGTTGTTAACATCAGGCGACCCAGAAGCACCTGTATTTAACTATACAAAGATGACTCCCACGGCTACATTAAACCCACCAGCGCCTGTGGGAAGTGTGTGTGTGTGTGTTAGAATTCATATAATGGGTGTGTCACTTTTTTAATGTATGTGTGCACATGCGCGTGTGCGTGTGTTTGCACAGATATGTATGTGTGTGTGTGTGTATGTATATGTTTGCATATCTGTATGTGTGCGTGTGCGTGTGTGTGTGTGTGTGGGGGGGGGGGGGGAGTGTATGTGCATGCATGCGTGTGGTGTGTGTGTGTGCGTGAGTGTGTTTTTATGTATGTGAGGACATGCATGTGTGTGTGTGTTTTGTGACTAACACCCTACCGTACTTCCTCTCGTCTTCGGTCCGTCCCTCTAGGTAAAGGGTGGGTGGGGTTACAGCCAGTGAACCATGGAGACCACAGAGCATTATATCCTGTCTGTGAGATGTGGGGGTTCAGCTTCATGTTGTTACATAATCACCAATGGAGGCACAGAATGTATGGAATGCATGCATGTGTCCAACATGCCATCCATGTTGGAAGAGAGTGGTCGGTTTCTATGTGCAAAGCAAGGGTTAATGTTATACATTTGTATTACTGTCCTGTGATACATTTTATTACTGGATCTTGTAAACAAGTCACAGTGGAACAGTCATATCATGCTTTTCCAGCGTTTATACCTATATAACTCTGCATGATAACATGTACAATAATGCTGTATATATAGATCCAGATATGTTTGTCCATACCTCCTGCTTATAATCCTTTTTACACATATGTAGATACTATATCTATACATATCCCTTACTAGTTATACCGCTGGCCAATATGACTTACTACAGTACGTTAGTGTCTTTATACCTGTACATATTAATACTACAACTCTGTACATACATCTGATTAGCACTATTACTCAGTAGTACTGATTTATATATTTTATATCCAGTTTAATCACCTGTTTATTGCTATTGCACTTTACTGTTACATTTGCACTATATAATGACAATTCATTTGAATCTAATCTACTCTACCACTGCACAAAATCTTTCAAATGGTTACAGGCAGTCATGTCGGAATAAATATAACTTTACTGCAAAGCATCTATAGGGTGTAAGTTATGGGTAAAATACTTTTGATTTGTAACCTTTGTTTTACCATGTCCTGAAAAAATGCTGGATTCTGATTGGGCGGATGGTGTTGGTTAAAACGGCATAACATGGACAAACTGTCTGCTGGCGTTCACTGGAGGTTTTGATCACTAGTTGATGAAACTGGCACTATGGCGCACGGTAGGAGAAAAGGGGTCCCCAGAAATTGTGCATCACTTCCAGCACGAGGTTAGTCGAGCACGCCACAAGCACAAACACAAAAAGAGTCCACTGGAGGCGTGTATAAGCCCTTGTGCTTCAAATTGATTGGCTGTACGATCTCCCTTGAAATCTAACAAGATGACTGCCTTTGTATGTCATAATGTCTTGATGAATTGAAAATGGAGGACCCTTATGTAAACAAGACGAAAGTATTTTTCTGGTCTTCATCCTCTTAGCAGTTGTTAGTATTGAGCTGTACTGTATTGTACCCATTCTGCAATCTGTTAATACAGTTTTCAATCAATGAAAAGAAGAGGTGAGAGGTTGGATTGTAGAACAATAGAAAACCGTTCATTTGAGTGGAAATGTGAATATAAAAACAAAAGCAAGTTGTTTACATTATTTGTTGGGATGCCTTTAATACACTGGCTACATGGAGCAGCATTCAGCCCATCATACTGTACTGTTCCACCTGCTTCTTTGGATTACTATCCATTACAAATAGGGCCATACTCACACGCATATCCAGCACCACCGTCAGGAGAATGAGTCTCCCCACACCCAACACCCAACACCCAGCCTCACAGACCTAAACAATGTAGCCACTGAACGCATTGTGACATCAATAGAACAGGAACATCACACACCCGCTCAAACACTACCCATTAGCAGTGAAACATACCTATTCTAAAAACAGAGGAGGTATGGGGTAGGGAAGCAACGGACACGGGGAGACAGGCTAATGACTGGGATGGGGAAGTAAAACTATATGCTGCTGCCCAGGGAGCAGAATGACCCGGCCAACACTGTAGCAGTTGCCCCAGACATGACACTCGGGGCAGAAAGCCCAAACATCATGATGTGTTGAAGAAGTTTATGTCAAAATACGTGTTCTCCGAAGGTTCCAGCCACATCTGGTCAGTCCCACAAGAGTCAATCCTGCTGGTGGAGGAGAAACCCGATCAGTGGCTTGCCGTTTACAGTTCAATATCCAACCATATACAGTAGATGCGAAAACAAAGAGGCACTTAAAACTAGGGAATGATGAAGCATCGGGGAGCCTCAAGTCAGTAGATATATGCCCCTGCAGTGATGGAGATGGTTACAAGAAGATGGTAGATACTGTAGAGCTGATGTGGTAGATGCAGAAAGGACAACACACTGTTGAGAAGACTTACACTCCGGGAAACCGCCTCGGTGTCGTGGGCTTCCACGCCCCGGAGTCATCTGCCTTCTTGAATGAATGACTTTTATTTATATAGCACCCTTCACAGCACGAATGCACAGGTTGCTTTACACTACAGCTTAATATAAAAAACACAACAAGACAAAATCAGAAATAAATGACAACAACAACAGCAGTTAAAAAACAGTGAAACCAGATACAAAAAAAGTAGAATAAAAGAATTTGGATAAAATCATGAGTCACTAATTAAAACAAAACTATAGGAACAGTGAGGACAAGAAAAAGTGCCTATGTATGACCAAAGGCCTGTCTGAACAAATGTGTTCTTTACCTCCGGTCAATGGTCTCTAACTACACACCCTCAAGACCCCTACGCTCTGCATCTTCTGGCCGCCTCAGACCTACTCCTATCCAAGCTCCGGGCGGGTCATCAAAGAGAAGCCGCCTATTCTCAGTCCTTGCCCCACAATGGTGGAATGAACTACCCACTCCAGTTAGGACAGCCGAATCCCGTCCAATCTTTCGCCGTCGACTAAAGATGCACTTCTTCAACCATTATCTGAAATAATGATTTTTTTTTATTAAAAAATAATAATAAAAAAAAAAATCTAACCCTAACTAACCTTACTGTCATACACTTGTACTAATAAACTAACCTACACTGTAACACGCAACACTTTGATGAATATTGTTACTCAGCTGATAGAGTTGTACCCTTCCTGATGACCTGTCGTACAGAACTTGTAAGTCGCTTTGGATAAAAGCGTCAGCTAAATGACTAAATGTAAATGTAATGTAAAAGAGTTTTCAGAGGGGGCAGTTCGCAGGTCCAGGGGGAGAGCGTTCCAGAGCCTTGATGCTGTCACCTCGAAGGCTCGATCAACTTAACACTGGGCTGCCATTATAAAACCCAGGTATATCTCCATTACCTCATCACGCACCTATGAGAGACTTGGAAAGAGATATAGGCGGGTCTTCCCCCAATCAATCTAAACCTCCCGCAGCTGTGGCCACTCATCCACTAATCAGTCCATTATCACAGTCTTGGGCACACGGCCATGGGGAAAAAACACAGGGTCATTCCATCAAACAGGTTAAATATTGTCAACCTGTGACAAAATTGTGGCTACATAGTTTTAACCCTTTCACTCGTCTGTAGTGTGGTAGTGAAAGGTTAATCTTCTGTAGTGTGGTAGTGAAAGGTTACCCTTCTGTAGTGTGGTAGTGAAAGGGTTAACCCTTTGTAGTGTGGTAGTGAAATTGTTAACCCATTGTAGTGTGGTAATGAAAGGGTTAACCGTCTGTAGTGTGGTAGGTTCAGTGATCAGAAGATGTTTATTTGACATTTAAGAAGTTGTGCGTTGTACAACACAACATATTGAAATGTATTCTCTCGCACAAATGAGTCCAAGCATTTGGATATATACAAATGTTTTCCTCTATTCAGCCATAACAATATGTCAAATAATGTAAAAATAATAGCACAGCCAAAGAGCACACCTGACATAACAACCCATTCTCATGCACCCTGCGCCACATTGCCACGCTGGTCCTGCAAGCTCTGCATGTGTTGTTCATGCTCAGACACTATAGGCATGTGTTCTTTACGCACTCAGCGATATCCCTGGTCTCCGTGGTTAACTGTAGGCTACAGTATATGATATTATGATAGATGTCTTTGTCTGGCTTTTCCAGCTCGTGCAGTGACTCAGAGTCCCCCTGCAATCGGCTGGTAGATTGAAAAGACATGGCCCTCTGTTCTAACTGATGTGCAGTCAGTCTGTTAATTTGCCTGCCTCCTTGGAACACCACAGGATGGCGACAAAGTAGCACATGAACAGCAGCAGTACATTGCTTTTAAATTAAATTAAATTAAATTAAATTAAATTAAATTAAATTAAATTAAATTAAATTAAATTAAATTAAATTAAATTAAATTAAATTAAATTAAATTAAATTAAATTAAATTAAATTAAATTATCACTAAATAATAATAATTTAGTCATTATTATTATTATTATTATTATTATTATTATTATTATTATTATTATTATTATTATTATTATTATTATTATTATTATTATTATTATTATTATTATTATTATTATTATTATTATTATTATTATTATTATTATTATTATTATTATTATTATTATTATTATTATTATTATTATAATTATTATTATTATTATTATTATTATTATTTATAAATTAAATCAAATTCAACTAAATTAAATTAAATTAAATTAAATTAAATTAAATTAAATTAAATTAAATTAAATTAAATTAAATTAAATTAAATTAAATTATCACTAAATAATAATAATTTATTCATTATTATTATTATTATTATTATTATTATTATTATTATTATTATTATTATTATTATTATTATTATTATTATTATTATTATTATTATTATTATTATTATTATTATTATTATTATTATTATTATTATTATTATTATTATTATTATTATTATTATTATTTATAAATTAAATCAAATTCAACTAAATTCAAACTTCATTGTCCCCTTATGGAAATGTTGTCTGCAGCTAGGGGTTTAAAACATACACCAATATAAAGCCACAATAATACTCACACAACACATAAATAACATCCACAATAAGAACAAGATCATAATTCGAAGGGAGGAGTTTCCTGTGTACAGTGATAAAGATTATACCCACTGGGACCAATGCATTTCCTCCTTCTCACGTTTCTGTATTTTAAACAAGTTACTTTCCACATCACATGATCACACTCATCATCATCATCATCATCATCATCATCATCATCATCATCATCATCACCATCATCAGCATCATCATCATCAATATCATCATCACCATCATCATCATCACTATCATCATCATCATCAGCATCATCATCATCATCATCAATATCATCGTCACCATCATCATCATCATCATCATCATCATCATCATCATCACCATCATCAGCATCATTGTTCTGAAGGATCAGATTAAACCGAATATATATATTTATTTATATATATATATTTAATTGTATTTGTATATCCCCTGATATCCCTTGTATATTCCTTGTACAATATGCATTGAATATCCCTTCTAGTCTACTGAACATCCCATAATAGTCTCCATTCTACCATTGGACGAGACCTTGGTGCCAGGTCGCCATACCCCTCAGACCAGGTTCAATCGTACCGCTCAACATGTATGGACAAGTCCTAGTTCCGCGTAGGAATATGTCTACCGCACCACTAATGGTACTATTTGTTCATAGTGCGTATATATACTGCGCTATTAAAGTAGAGCTTTCTTTTAGTCCAGTTCCTTACCCTCCAACAGAGTGACAGACGCAAAAGCCTCCCCGCGAACCACGTGTGGGCAGTAAGGCCAATTCGGCCCAGTATCGGCATTGAGACATCGTGTATATTAATATTTGAATAGTCATATTTGGCACTATATCGTCGAGTTGGACGTATTCTATTAAGCTAATAATAGTCTATTCATATATAGTGCCTCGTGCGGTAAGAGTTCTATAGTAATCAGCACCCCCATCGTTTCGGGCATCAGCTGGACGCTTATCCAGGGTGGTTGACCCCACATGAAGCTGCACCCGAGGAGCTCCAGGCCAAAGAGCGAGTGGACCTGTATATTGGATTATTCTACCGACGACGGCTAGCCTTCCCCGGCTTGGATTATGCTTTGAGTACTTTGATTATTCTATGGATAAAGGCCAACACTGCGGTGTGTTGGAAATACCCCCCCCGGAGAGGACGACAGGTGAGAAGACGCTCTACACGACGAGGTCGCCTCACGTCTCTCCATCGTGGATCGGAGGACGCCGGCCACAGAGAGTCCAACTGCTTTCATCTGTGGATTGAGGATCGCTGGGCACCGGGTCGCACGACTGTGGGCTCTCCCAGGATACCCTCGGCCAGACGGGATACAGCCAGACTCTACCCCCCCCCCCTCCAGCTGTCCTACAAGCAGTCGGAACCTTCCCCTAGTGTATCCAGCTATATAATCATTCAAGTATCATTGCTATTGTTCCCTAAATATTCCAGGTTGTATATTTGCTTCCTGCGCAATCAGAGATTGGACATTCGATATTGATCTACCTACGAATACTCATTTGCCATAAAAGTGCATACTATTTCAAATCATAAATGTAATTAAGTGATCGTTGTACATACCTTTTGCTATGTATTATTATTAAACGCAGACTTTCGACTTGGTACATTTGTGTTGGATCCGTTTCATCAGGTGGGAGTGTTTATCATAATTATTTATACCTAGTACTGGGTGGCCAGAGTCTAAAGTACAAGAGGTAGTGGTAGTAAGTATCATATCTAACAATACAGTCAGGGAATTGTACCCCTCAGTTACAATTGGTCCTTCGAGCCGGATGGTAATCAGTGTAATATTAATATAGTGTTATTAATATTAAAATGGCCTATGATGAACACTCCACGAAACGATCCTCCTAACCAACAACGCCCGCGGCGCAAACGACAGTTCCCTCAGTACCTAGAGGCTTACGCTGTCAGTCAACAACCTAGTCTTCTACCAACAGTAAACGCGGTAAAACTAGAAAGTAAAATTATGTCTAACCCTAACGACCAGGCTACCCCGACCATAGAGGCCCCTATGGGTTCTAACGTAACTGACCCAGCTCACGGTGGGGACCAGGGGGAACCAGACATGACTTTACACCCCGCCAATACCGAAGAAGTAGTCCCCGACGAGTCCCGGGAGGAAGACAACACTACCGAGAGAGAACTCGGCACGGAAGAAGATGAGGAGAGCACCGTGGAGATAGAGCTCCAAGACTCCGCACGGAGTACCCCAAGGGACGGCTCCCCTATACAACCGTCTTCTCCCAGCGAGGCAGAGAGGACACTACAGCAGGCATTCCTCGTCAGCCTGAAAGCCTCTACTGAACGCGATAGACTCCAGGGTGAACGCGATCGATTGCAGATACAGCAACGGAGCGAAGAAGAGCACATACGCCTGGAAATAAGACGCATTCAGATGGAAGAGAATATGGCAAGAGACCGGGCCGACGCCCAGCGCGCCGCCACCGGTGCCCAGAGAGAATCGGATCTCACCAAGCGCGAAGCCGAGCGCGACAGAGCACAAGCGCAACTAATAGAACAGCTGATCAGAAGGACAACACCCCCTCCCTCCACCAGAGGCTCCAGGAACTCGTCTAGACATCACTCCAGGGCGGCATCCCCTAGCCGAGTAAGCGACCCTGAACTTGACCAACAGACGAGGTTTATACCCCCCGCAGACCCCCTTCCCCAACCGGTCCAAGCGAGACCCAGCCACCGGGAAGGAGCAGCATACACTGCGGAGAGGCTAAATCAGAGACTACAAGCCCTGGATGACCTAACGGAAGACGAAGAGGAAGAGGAGGAGAACCACGCCCGACGACAGCACAGTACTCTACCGGACCAGGAGGTCCAGTACAGCCCAGGCTATACCCCCGCGGAGCTGCGCTACAGACCCCCGACGCTATTCACGGGTGAGCACGACGCACGACCCGCACCGAGGAACAGCACCTGGACCAGCGGGCCATGGTACACAGCCGGTACCAGCCCACGCCAAGGAGCAGGAGGAGACTCGCCTAGGAGGCCTCTCCCCCAACGCTCGCCGATGTATCAACAATCCGCGTCATACATTGGCACACCTATGGTACCAGACTTCACCCAGGAGAACCGGGCCCAGTATACGGAGCTCCGCATGTGTCTGGAGACAATGTTGGTGGATGTCATTGATGAACGCCATAAATACGCGATACTACTGAAGCATTTAAAGGTACCCTGCGCGCACAACATAGCGCTCGCCTACGCCACTTCCACGACCCCATACACCGCAGCGCTGGTAGCGTTGGACCAGAGATATGGACGTATATGGGATTACGTGATCCAGGAGATCAGGCACATCGACCGCCTACCCCCAGCAACAGACAATCGAGCACTGGACGACCTGTCCATCAGAGTGCAGTCCCTAGTAGGGATGCTGGGAGCGCAGAGGGAAAAGGGTAGGCATGAACTATACGCCAACTCAAATGTAGAGAGGATCTTGGAGAAGCTACCGCCCGCCCGACAGGAGCGCTTTAGGCGGCAGAGAGACCACCGAGACCCTAATGGCCCCGAACCGAACCTCCTCGATCTAGCCGACTTCCTGGCGAGAGAAGTCAGCAGCTTACGGCTAGATACATTCGGACGGAGCACCCCTGGCTCCAGAGAAGGAACCAGGAGACTAAATGATGGAAGAAGATCGGTGACTGTCATGCACCAATCGGAGTCAGTGCCAAGCAGTAGGAGCCACAGTACCCCCTCAAGAAAGGAGAAGTGGAAGATAGTGTGCCCCTACTGTGAGAAAGAACACTGGCTGTCACAATGTGACTCATTCCCCAAGATGAATGCGGAGGAAGCGAGTCAATGGATAAAGTCCAACAGACGCTGTTTTCGCTGTGCGCGATCACACATGGCAGCCGAATGCCGCTTAAAGAAAAAGTGCAGTCGGTGCGATGGAGCCCATCTGGACATACTCCACGACAGTAACAGACGGCGGCCTCCACCCGCACCATCAAGCAGCAAAGCAAGCGTCATGTACATCGACCCCGCCAGCAGCAGCGGAGCCAGAGTGCTCTTAAAGGTAGTCCGTGTGACATTGAGCTACCAGAATAAAGTCATGGACACTTACGCCGTCCTTGATGACGGGTCAGAGAAGACCCTTCTGCTCGCGTCCGCTGCGGCCCAGCTAGGGCTGCGGGGGAGCGAAAACCAAATGACAATTCGGACAATAAGAAGAGATTTGAAAATGATAAAGGGCGAGAATGTCTCATTCTCTATCGCAGCAAGCGGCCAGCCCGAGCGACGGTACAGGATTACAGACGCTTTCACCAGCCAAGAAATAGGACTCTCGCGGTACACATACCCCGTAGCCAAGCTGATGGAGAAATATGTACATCTACGCAAGCTACCGATCCCACTCATAGACGGTGCTACCCCGACACTGTTGATAGGCTCCGACCATGCAGACCTCATTGTCCCGATAGACCGGGTTCATACCGGACCCAGAGGCTGTCCTGCAGCAGTCGAGACCCGCCTAGGATGGACTCTCCAAGGCCCACTCGCCAAATCTCTCAACCGAACCACAGCCACTAGCTGTCTCCACTCCCGAGTCACAGAGGGAGACACCGCACTCCTGCAGCATGTAGAGAGGCTATGGACCTTAGAACAAATGCCCTTTAAGAACGAAAAGAAAGACATTCGCTCTAAAGACGACATCTACGCCATTAACCTCCTCGAGACGGGAACAAAGAGAGTCCCAGTCAGCGGCGTGTTGAGATACGCCACGCCACTCCTGCGGCGGGAAGGGATGCCTACCTTTCACGCAAAGAAAGACGCCACAGAGCGGTACCTACTAAACACAGAGCGGCGCTTAGCCAAGGACCCCGCCCAAGAAAGTGTATACCGCGCTGAGATTGAGAAGCTCATCACAGCGGGACACGTCACAAAGATTGACATTAAAGAGGCCGACCAGACGACTGAATCGTGGTACGTGCCCCACCACAAGGTTCATCACAACGGCAAAGACCGCATCGTGTTTAACTGCAGCTACCAGATCGGATCCCAAAATCTGAATAAAGAGCTATTGCCCGGTCCTACACTCGGCCCCTCCCTACTAGGCGTACTACTCCGCTTCCGCCAGGACAAGGTGGCCATCAGCGGGGATATCAAAGGGATGTTCCTGCAGGTGAGATTAGTAGAGGAGGACAAGCCCCTGTTGCGGTTCCTATGGAGAGAGAGGCCAGGAGATGAGCACCCAGCCATCTACCAATGGGAAGTCCTCCCTTTCGGAACTACATGCAGCCCATGCTGTGCTACATTTGCACTACAGAGACATGTAGCAGAGGACCCAGCAGCGGACGAAGAGGTCCGACACAGTGTGAAGAACAGCTTCTACGTAGATAACTGTCTACAAAGCGTTTCGACCCAGGAAGAAGCCGAGGCTCTCCTACATAAACTCTGCGCCTCTCTGATCAAAGGCGGCTTTGATCTCAGGCAGTGGGCCAGCAGCGATCCGCACGTACTGCGCAGCCTCTCCTCCGAGGACAAGGCAGCGAGCAGCGAGACCTGGATGGCCACAATCCCAGGAGAAGCCCAAGAGATGACACTAGGACTAGTGTGGCGCTTCAAAACAGATTCGCTCCACTATAGACACAAACCCCTGACCACGGAGCAGGGAAGGTCGACGGCAATACCGACCACCAGACGGAGTGTGTACAGAACACTCGCCCGACAATATGACCCGTTAGGATGTATACTACCGTACACCACCAGGGCAAAGATGATTGTACGAGCATTGTGGGACAAGGACCAGGGCTGGGACGACCCCATTCCCGCACACCTTGCATCCACCTGGAGAGAGTGGGAGATGGAACTCCACTCACTCCCAGGCGTTAATATACGCCGAAGCTACTTCCCACCCACGGTGAGGCCAGAGACATGTAAAATGGATTTACACGTCTTCAGTGACGCCTCCGAGGTCGCCTACGGATCAGTAGCCTACTTGCGGGCCCAAGAAGAGGGGGGAGAGATCTACACAGCATTCATCCTCGCCCGCTCGAGAATAGCCCCACGCAAGCAACAGTCTATCCCACGTCTAGAGCTCTGCGCAGCCCTCGCAGGAGCGCATCTAGCCACGCTCATCCAACGTGAGCTCACCATTCCGGTGCATAGAACAATCCTGTGGTCAGATTCCACGACAGTACTCGCCTGGATCAAATCGGATTCATGCAAATACAAAGTCTTCGTGGGAGTCAGAGTCACTGAGATTCAAGAGTTAACCGGAGAGTTAACCGGAGAAGCAAACTGGCGCTATGTTGATACAAAACACAACCCAGCTGACGTCATCACCCGGGGAATGTCCCTAGATGACTTAACCCGTCATAACATCTACAGTGACGGACCAGCATTCCTCAAGCTCCCGGAAGGAGATTGGCCCACGCCCACCCCGAGGGAAGCAAGTGACGAGGAGGCTGAGAATAAGAAACCCATGTTCTGTGGATTGAGCACTGTTGTCTCCGCAGACCCCAACATAGACGATTGCATTACCATAGAGAGTGCGCAGCAACGGACATTCCTGCGGCACCACCCAGAGATTAAGTCCCCTGCTGATATGTCAGCAGCTGACTACGAGGAAGCAGAACTGCTTCTACTGCAACGAGCCCAGAGAGACTCGTTCCCCGATGAACTAGACTGTCTACAGGGAGGAAAGCCCGTCCCATCAGACAGCAGATTGATTCATCTGGCCCCCGAGAGTGACACACATACCCTCATCAGAGTGGGTGGTCGCCTGCGGAGAGCCCCCAATTTACCGGATGACATTAAGTACCCGATCGTATTGAACAGCCGACACAAGGTCACAGAGCTGATTATAAAGAAATACGACGAGGATGTACACCACGCAGGAGCAGAGAGAGTCTTCGCGGAAATCAGACGTCGTTACTGGATACTTCAAGGAAGAGAGGCGGTGCGACGCTTCCAGCGAACCTGTCTAGACTGCCGAAAGTGGCGCGCGCAGCCCAGCATACCACGGATGGCTGACCTACCTCCATGTCGCCTCCGACTCGGCGACAAGCCATTCCACTCAACAGGCATGGACTGTTTTGGCCCGCTGCACATAAAGAAAGGAAGAGGCACCGAGAAGCGGTGGGGTATTGTATTCAAATGCATGACCACCAGAGCGATACATATCGAGCTCCTTCCGACCATGAGCGCAGACTCATTCCTTATGGCCTTCCGAAGATTCACATCACGGAAAGGAAAACCGTCTACATTATTGTCCGATCACGGGACAAACTTCAAAGGCGGAGAAAGAGAGCTGAGGGAGAGCTTCCAAGCTATGGGCCCAGAACTTAAGACCCACCTCGCTCCAGCCCAGATTGACTTCCAATTCAACCCCCCAAACGCACCCCACTTCGGTGGAACTTGGGAACGAGAAGTACGTTCTATAAAGACAGCCCTGTACGCAGTACTTGGGGCCCAGACTGTGGCGGAAGAAGTCCTAATGACAGTCCTCACGGAGATTGAGGGAGTATTGAACTCAAAGCCCCTCGGTTACGTCTCCAGTGATGTAGCAGATGTCGACCCAGTCACCCCCAACACCCTCCTGATGGGGCGGCTAGATCCCGCGTTACCCCAGACAATGTACCGGCCTGAAGAAGCGAACGGCCGACGAATGTGGAGGTACAGCCAAGTATTAGCCGACAAGTTTTGGAGCAGTTTCCTACTGCACTACCTACCGTCTCTACAGACCCGCCAGAAGTGGGTAAAAGAGAGAGACAATTTGACGGAAGGAACAGTCGTCATGATTATTGACCAGTCACTACCCAGAGCTATGTGGCCGGCTGGCCGCGTAAGCAAAGTGATCACCGGTGCCGATGGCAAGGTCCGAGCAGCTGAAGTACTCGTCCAGGGGCGCATTTACACCCGTCCTGTGGCGAGGCTCATAGAACTGCCCCGACTCCCAGACACAATCGATGATGACCATGACCCTATGACTTTGTGAGTTGACTGACCCTTACAGCGAACCCTTGAGTGGTGGACAGTGCGGTTAATCTGTCTCTGCTTAACTAATTGGGTTGGGACCAATTAGGGGGCGGCTGTTCTGAAGGATCAGATTAAACCGAATATATATATTTATTTATATATATATATTTAATTGTATTTGTATATCCCCTGATATCCCTTGTATATTCCTTGTACAATATGCATTGAATATCCCTTCTAGTCTACTGAACATCCCATAATAGTCTCCATTCTACCATTGGACGAGACCTTGGTGCCAGGTCGCCATACCCCTCAGACCAGGTTCAATCGTACCGCTCAACATGTATGGACAAGTCCTAGTTCCGCGTAGGAATATGTCTACCGCACCACTAATGGTACTATTTGTTCATAGTGCGTATATATACTGCGCTATTAAAGTAGAGCTTTCTTTTAGTCCAGTTCCTTACCCTCCAACAGAGTGACAGACGCAAAAGCCTCCCCGCGAACCACGTGTGGGCAGTAAGGCCAATTCGGCCCAGTATCGGCATTGAGACATCGTGTATATTAATATTTGAATAGTCATATTTGGCACTATATCGTCGAGTTGGACGTATTCTATTAAGCTAATAATAGTCTATTCATATATAGTGCCTTGTGCGGTAAGAGTTCTATAGTAATCAGCACCCCCATCGTTTCGGGCATCAGCTGGACGCTTATCCAGGGTGGTTGACCCCACGTGAAGCTGCACCCGAGGAGCTCCAGGCCAAAGAGCGAGTGGACCTGTATATTGGATTATTCTACCGACGACGGCTAGCCTTCCCCGGCTTGGATTATGCTTTGAGTACTTTGATTATTCTATGGATAAAGGCCAACACTGCGGTGTGTTGGAAATACCCCCCCCCGGAGAGGACGACAGGTGAGAAGACGCTCTACACGACGAGGTCGCCTCACGTCTCTCCATCGTGGATCGGAGGACGCCGGCCACAGAGAGTCCAACTGCTTTCATCTGTGGATCAAGGATCGCTGGGCACCGGGTCGCACGACTGTGGGCTCTCCCAGGATACCCTCGGCCAGACGGGATACAGCCAGACTCTACCCCCCCCCCTCCAGCTGTCCTACAAGCAGTCGGAACCTTCCCCTAGTGTATCCAGCTATATAATCATTCAAGTATCATTGCTATTGTTCCCTAAATATTCCAGGTTGTATATTTGCTTCCTGCGCAATCAGAGATTGGACATTCGATATTGATCTACCTACGAATACTCATTTGCCATAAAAGTGCATACTATTTCAAATCATAAATGTAATTAAGTGATCGTTGTACATACCTTTTGCTATGTATTATTATTAAACGCAGACTTTTGACTTGGTACATTTGTGTTGGATCCGTTTCATCAGGTGGGAGTGTTTATCATAATTATTTATACCTAGTACTGGGTGGCCAGAGTCTAAAGTACAAGAGGTAGTGGTAGTAAGTATCATATCTAACAATACAGTCAGGGAATTGTACCCCTCAGTTACAATCATCATCATCATCATCATCAATATCATCATCACCATCATCATCATCATCATCATCATCATCATCATCATCATCATCATCATCATCATCATCATCATCATCACTATCATCATCATCATCACCACCACATGGCACTTCAACTAGCTATGATGTTTTTTGTGTCTATAGTTAAAACATAATTGTTTCAGGGACAACGAGATGCTTATCTAGCTCGCTATGTTAATACATACTGACGTTTGTTGTATAATTCTTGCTAACCGTAGACAACGATGGAAGATGAAGATAATTAGACAGTCTGGGAGAATATGAGTAGATATTTTAATTAGGTTGAACGAATTATGGAAGGTCATAGGTAGCCTACTACAGAGGTTAAAGTAAAAATCTTGTTAGGATATGGCAAGTGTAATTTTATGTTTTTCTTGTTGCCAACATACAGTAGCCTAAGAAAAGACCCAAACCTACAATTAATGTCTTTCTACTCACTACTCCTCCTGCTCTCCCTGGCCCTTCAGAGCTCTCACTACTCCTCCTGCTCTCCCCTTCAGAACTCTCAACCAGGGACTGATCCCATTGTCTGCTAAACTCATTAAATACAAACACATGTTTCCATTTTAAATGTCATGAGTGTATTATCAAGAAAAACAGTGGCATTGTAGTTATTACTAAATAATATACGATAAGCTCTATGGATCTATTGATGTACAGTAGACCATATTTGCTGAGCATTACACATGAATCCAGAAAAAAGTACAACGCTCACATTCATCATCACAAACATGAATTATGCAGCTGACTCATACTGTTGGACCATACTGTTGGACCATACTGTTGGACCACACTGTTGGACCACACTGTTGGACCATACTGTTGGACCACACTGTTGGACCACACTGTTGGACCATACTGTTGGACCATACTGTTGGACCACACTGTTGGACCACACTGTTGGACCATACTGTTGGACCACACTGTTGGACCATACTGTTGGACCACACTGTTGGACCATACTGTTGGACCACACTGTTGGACCATACTGTTGGACCACACTGTTGGACCATACTGTTGGACCATACTGTTGGACCATACTGTTGGACCATACGGTACTTCCAAGTAGAAATGCATTGTAGGTGTAGGTTCTTTGATGGTTATGTTGACAATAAACAAAACAAAATAAAAAATGTAATGACACTGGGCCTTATACTTTAATGAACCTGTAAATCTGTTTATTGATACTGAAGATATTTGGAAGATTGAAATCATCGTTTCATGTGAATGTAGAGGAAACCCTCAACTGTATCGTCTGAATTCCCATAAACCAGCCACATTCCAGCTGCGCTTGTTTTGTCATTACGACACGGTTCAGATATGAATTGACATCATCTTACTGTCTACATTCTTTAAATGATCCCTAACACGTGTTTTTAAAGGTAGGCCTGTGTATAAATTATTTTGTACACAATTATCTTCTCATACAAGTAATGTGTTTTTCCTCAACCACCTCCGTAGTCTGCATTCCTACCAGAGCTGCTGTGCAGCTGCTGTTGTTTTGTGAGTCGTAGAAGAATGTATCTGGGGTGAATTTACAGCATCTTACTCATTCAAAGATAATTTGGATATGAGAGTATTGCGTCTTATTCATTCAAAGATAGTTTGGATATGAGAGTATTGCGTCTTACTCATTCAAGCATAGTTCGGTCATGAGAGTATATTGTTTTATTAGTTCAAACATAGTTTCGATATAAGAGGACAGTATATTGTCTTATACATTCAAACATAGTTTGTAGTTCAAGTTCAAGTTTCTTTAATAGTTGTCATACAGAAGTACAGAATACTTTTGTACAAAATGCTTCTTACTGTTGCGCTCCAGAGACTGTGCATGACAAGATAAGTATGAAATAAAAACATAGTAAAAATTAGAAGTAAAAAAGAGGTCACAGTGTTCAGTTTAGACATATGTACAATGTTCGTAGACGTAGTTACCATACAATATACAATACTGTGCAGTGTACTAATATACAATTCTATATAGTGCAAGGCATAAATGGACGAGGTGCAGTTTAGGTACAGTTCACAGTAGGTGTACGAGTTGTAGTGCAGATCCTTTATCAATAAATATAAAGTGTAAGTGTGTTTGTGTGATCTAAAGTGTGGAGAGTGGGTGCTGCAGTGTGTTGTTTGTTTGAGTGAGTGTGTGCGTGTGGGTGTGTGTGCTGTGTGCATTTGATGGTTGTTGCATAGTGATTATTGTTCGTTTAGCGATTATTGTTCGTTTAGCAGCCTGATGGCCTGGGGATAGAAGCTCCTTCTGAGTCTTTCTGTGCTCGCCTTAAGACTCCGGTATCGCTTGCCTGACGGCAGCAGTTCAAAGAGGCAGTTGTTCGGGTGGCTCGAGTCCTTAATAATTCTCTTAGCCTTCCCCTTGCACCGCTTGTTGTAAATGTTCTGGAGGGTGGGAAGCCCCCCTCCAATTGTGCGTTCGGCTGAACGTGTCACTCTTTGTAGTCTGCTCCGGTCTTGTGCAGTGCTATTCCCAAACCAGGAGGTGATGTTGCCGGTCAGGATGCTCTCTATTGTACATGAGTAGAAGTTCCTAAGGATCTTCTGACTGACTTGGAACTTCCTTAGGCGCCTGAGGAAGTAGAGGCGTTGTCGTGCCTTCTTCACAACACTGTCAATGTGTGTGGTCCATGTCAAGTCCTTGGATATGTGGGCTCCGAGGTACTTGAAACTGTTCACTCTCTCAACCGGTATGTATGTGAGAGTATAGTGTCTTACTAATTATAACATGTAGCTTGGCTATGAGAGTATACTATGTTATTTCACTCATTCAATGATTCCAAGTATTCTAAACATTTGATTCAATAAAAATGCTCAGTGAGCAACCAATCCCAACCAATTGGGGCTGTGTGTATGTGTGTACGGGAGGTTCTGTGCACGCAAGTGTGTGTGTGTGTGTGTGTGTGTGTGTGTGTGTGTGTGTGTGTGTGTGTGTGTGTGTGTGTGTGTGTGTGTGTGTGTGTGTGTGTGTGTGTGTGTGTGTGTGTGTGTGTGTGTGTGTGTGTGTGTGTGTGTGTGTGTGTGTGTGTGTGTGTGTGTGTACGTACGCGCGCAGGCTAATGTGAACCAGGAGTAACCCTCTCTTCTGGGAACATTCTCTGGATGTGATGTCATCTTTCCTAGAAGTCCTTGGTTTCTCTCTCTTCTCAAACCCCATCATGTTCTGGGTTGTACCTACTGTTCTGCATGTGCCACAGTATGCACTACTGTTCAGTGTGTACCACAGCATGTACTACTGTTCATTATATACCACAGTATGCACTACTGTTCAGTATGTATCACAGTATGTACTACAGTATATGTACTAATGTTCAGTATGTATCACAGTATATGTACTAATATTCAGTATGTACTACAGTATATGTACTAATGTTCAGTATGTACTAATATTCAGTATGTACAACAGTATATGTACTAATGTTCAGTATATACCACAGTATGTACTACAGTATATGTACTAATGTTCAGTATGTACTAATGTTCAGTATGTATCACAGTATATGTACTAATGTTCAGTATGTACCACAGTATATGTACTAATGTTCAGTATATACCACAGTATGTACTACAGTATATGTACTAATGTTCAGTATGTATCACAGTATGTACTACTGTTCAGTATGTATCACAGTATTACTAATCAGTATGTATCACAGTATATGTACTACTGTTCAGTATGTATCACAGTATGTACTACAGTATATGTACTACTGTTCAGTATGTATCACAGTATGTACTACTGTTCAGTATGTATCACAGTATGTACTACTGTTCAGTATGTACTAATATTCAGTATGTACCACAGTATTACTAATCAGTATGCACCACAGTATGTACTACTGTTCAGTATGTATCACAGTATATGTACTAATGTTCAGTATGTATAACAGTATATGTACTACAGTATATGTACTACTGTTCAGTATGTATCACAGTATATGTACTACTGTTCAGTATGTATCACAGTATATGTACTACTGTTCAGTATGTATCACAGTATATGTACTACTGTTCAGTATGTATCACAGTATATGTACTAATGTTCAGTATGTATCACAGTATTACTAATCAGTATGTATCACAGTATATGTACTACTGTTCAGTATGTACCACAGTATGTACTACTGTTCAGTATGTATCACAGTATATGTACTACTGTTCAGTATGTATCACAGTATGTACTACTGTTCAGTATGTACCACAGTATGTACTACTGTTCAGTATGTATCACAGTATATGTACTACTGTTCAGTATGTACCACAGTATGTACTACTGTTCAGTATGTATCACAGTATGTACTACTGTTCAGTATGTATCACAGTATGTACTACTGTTCAGTATGTATCACAGTATTACTAATCAGTATGTACCACAGCATGTACTACTGTTCAGTATGTATCACAGTATGTACTACTGTTCAGTACTGTATGTATGTTATTATGGTCCAACTTGTCAAGACTTCAGTGAAGAATCTGTCTGCTTTCTGGGCGCTGCTATGTTGATTAGAATATTAAATTAATAATTTTCACCTAAAGTCATGTTTGATTCAACATGTCAGCCTCCATAAGAAAAGAAAAAACGGACTCTCCGTTGAAGTTTTGACAGGTTGGAATATGTTAATTTGCCCCCGCTGTGATATGTAGCCAGCGTAGTGTTAAACATACTGTACAGCTGGTGGACCAGCAAAGTATTACCCCTGAAATACACAAGAAGGTAAAGTGTTGAGAAACGGATGCCAAACACACCACCTGCATCACTTTGGCGTCCATGTTGGTGGGCACACACACAAACACACACACACAAATACATAACCTATACACAAATACTAGGGATGTCCGATATTATCGGCCTACCAATATTGGCATTCAAATGTAATATCGGAAATGATCTGTATCGTTTTTTTTTTTACTAGACATCACTCAGGTGTATTATTGATGCTCTCATTGATACTATGTTTGTTTCTGAAGTGTGTGTGTGTGTGTGTGTGTGTGTGTGTGTGTGTGTGTGTGTGTGTGTGTGTGTGTGTGTGTGTGTGTGTGTGTGTGTGTGTGTGTGTGTGTGTGTGTGTGTGTGTGTGTGTGTGTGTGTGTGTGTGTGTGTGAGATATATAGAGAGAGAGGGGGGGGCTTTGGTAGACTATTGCATTGGTCCATTCATTGAAGATGAACGCAATGCGACATCCTTTACTAGGCTCACCCACCAACAGTGCAGGTGCTGAACTGCTGATCCGAATGTATAGGTAAAAACCATATTATGCGTTTTCATCAATAAAAAAATTGCCAAAAAATGTTTCGCTCGCGCGCTTGCTTTCACTAGGGGCCCACAAATACATTCTTTCATGGGGCCCAGAATCTGGAGCTACACCCCTGAATATCGGTATATCGGATATCGGTAAAAAAGCCAACAAATACAGATATAGATATACATAATAACATGCATTCACTAATACATAACCTATACACAAATACAGATGTAGATACATATACTAACATATACACAAATACATAATGTACACACAAATACAGATGTAGATACATATACTAACATGCATTCACAAATACATAATGTACACACAAATACAGATGTAGATACATATACTAACATGCATTCACAAATACATAATGTACACACAAATACAGATGTAGATACATATACTAACATATACACAAATACAAATGTAGGGGGAGAGGGAGAGGGAGAGAGAGAGAGAGAGAGAGAGAGAGAGAGAGAGAGAGAGAGAGAGAGAGAGAGAGAGAGAGAGAGAGAGAGAGAGAGAGAGAGAAAGAGAGGGGGAAGAGAGAGAGATACATTTTGATCTTAGTGTCTGTTAATTAACCAACACAGTGAGTATCAACAGGCTATAAAGCTGCACAACCTTCACTTTGGTATCTATTCAGTTAAAAAAAAAGTCAGTAGTTTTGTTAATTGACAGTCATTCATAATGATAATAATAATACATTTGATTTTAGTGGTCTTATTTTAGTACATTTTGTCAAATGTCAGGAACATTTCAAGGGACCCAATTATCACATCACAGGGGTCATGACCCCTAAGGTTGGGACAGCATGCTGTAGAAACAATACAGAACAGTCTGACATCACAGCATGTAGCCTACAGGAAGAAACAATAAAGAACAGTCTGACATCACAGCATGTAGCTTACAGGAATAACCAACACAGAACAGTCTGACATCACAGCAGACCACAGCATGTAGCTCCACAACAAGGCCATCTGTTGGTGAAACCTGTGTACTTGTTATTACCTGCTTGGAGACACTCTCTGCAATGACAAAGTTCAGCCAGTAGAGGGCAATACAAACCTAAAATTCAACACAACATGCTTGTGTTACAGAAGTGTGTTTCTTAGAGAGATTAGATTTCATTGGTTGGACCACAGAAGGATAATTCATATCTGATATGCAGGCCATACTGTATGTATGTGTGTGTGTGTGTGTGTGTGTGTGTATGTATGTATGTATGTATGTATGTATGTATGTATGTATGTATGTATGTATGTATGTATGTATGTATGTATGTATGTATGTATGTATGTATGTATGTATGTATGTATGTATGTATGTATGTATGTATGTATGTATGTATGTATGTATGTATGTATGTATGTATGTATGTATGTAGGACCTAGCATGTCCTACCATGCTCTGTAAATAACTCATGTACAGATATCGATATGCCCTACTTGCCCTAATGTTTATTGCACAATGTCGCTCTATTGGTTGGATTCTTATTATATATTATTACTATTGTATTATGCACATCGTTGCGGGCAAGACCCCCCGCATTTCACTGTATACCTGTATGCCGTGACAAATAAAAACTATTGTATCTCTCTCTGTATGTATGTATGTATGTATGTATGTATGTATGTATGTATGTATGTATGTATGTATGTATGTATGTATGTATGTATGTATGTATGTATGTATGTATGTATGTATGTATGTATGTATGTATGTATGTATGTATGTATGTACAGTTATTTTTATTTATTTCTATACATAAAACAAGACCTCACAATACCATAATAATAATAACAACAATGACATTAGCAATAACAAAAAATTATAAACAAAACATTAAAAAATCAACGTATAGTTCAGGGGGCGGCGGTGGCAGGCGGAGCGCAGGAGGGAGGCGGCAAGGAGAAGCAAGCCACCTGAACAGAAGTGGAGAGAACCGCTCTCTTCGGCGTTGAACGTGAACCTGGACGGACGTGTCGTTGTGGAGCCCCGTAGTGAGGCACACGGGTGAATGTATTGGACTTGAGTATATTTCGGGTTATAGTAGAAATATAAGCGTAATAGCGTGTTGAATATCCCAACGGAATAACCCTAGTGATACAGCGAGTTATCCTAGAAGAAAGCGGTATATTAAAGTGGCTAATGCTAACGTTATCCCCTCCAGCGAGGTGCCCCCGGCAAGCGTTGCCTGAAGAGAACTGGTGGTTAGAGGCACCGTGCGTTGTTGCATGTTCGACTAGCAGGAGGGCCGCCTAGGACCCACAGAGTAGCTTCAGTTAAGGTAGCCACCAGATTATCACGCGAGTCAACACAGCTCGTCGACCAGCAGCTTGTCAGCA
>NC_140166.1:87189454-87194454 GCF_963971535.1 Notolepis coatsorum
GGCCTACTAACACTCAAACTGTGAAATAAGACAACCCAGTCAGATTTTGCACCTAGCCCATATTCAGAAACTGTGCCTTTAAACAAGTCATTTGGAATTCCGTCTTTATCTGATGTCACACGAAAAAGGTAATTGCAATGCATGTTCCTGACTTCTGTGTGCATATTGCCTATATATTCAGTTAATTATATTGCCTATATTTATGTCTTTCTACTATTACCCTGCCCATACCTGTACCCCCCTCCCCTCTCCAATGCTGCTATGGCACCTGAATTTACCCAAGAGGATCAATAAAGGAATATCTTATCTTATTTTATTTGATCTTAACTTGTTGAAAACAACTACAATATGGGACCTTTAAAAAAGGAAAATATCAGGTCACCCGACATCACAATACAATTGCAATAAAATCATTATTCACAATGTGGTTCTTAAAATTAGGCTATTTAACAAAACATGTGATCCTCCAGTAAAACGTCATTTTACATCTCAGCCCACAACATGCAGTTTACATTACTGGTAACAGGAAAGGAAAACACAAATGTTTAAACCTACATGGCATGACAACGCGCCTCTCAAGTATAAGTAGATTAACTGTGTGTCTGTTACATCAAAATGATGTAATTGCCAACCACTAATAACATGCAATATGATTTTTTCCATGACAGAGATGGAACTTTCCTACTGCACAATAGGAGCTGATTGGAGGGGTTCAGTACTTTTGAGCAGGTGGGAGGGGTTCACACACACACACACACACATTTGCCGGTGTGACGGATCATACTGGGTCTGCGTTGTGTTTGATGTTAAATGAGAATGTCCCAAGGGGGAGTCGAACAGGAGGTTCCCGCGTCCGCGGGCGACGACACAGGCCGCTGCACTAAGAAGTGAATTCACTCCTAACTACCGTCCCTATGCGTCTGTTAACCCTGTTATGAGGAAGTGAGTTTAAGTTACCAGCCCGCACTGCCACAGTCACCCGTCAACACACCTGTTTCAGTGACTGTGGACATACCCACGGACTTCCCCGTTACACCGGCATGTATGGACTCAGGCAGACATACAAACAAATCCATGCAGACACATCAATTTACATGTAAACACACACAGACACACACATACACACACGCACATATATATGCACACACACACACACACGCACACACACACGTACACACACACACACATGCACACACACATGCACACACACACATACACACACACACGCCTCGTAAAAAGACTGCAGCATTGTACGCCGTGACGTCCGTGTGAGGCCAGGCCAAGCTAACAGCAGCCTGGAACCGCCTCACAGGAAAAGGGGGCAGTGAATTTGGAGCCGTGCTCCCTGAGACACACGGTTGTGTTTCTCCTGGCCGACAGGAAGGAGGGAGGGAGGGAGGGAGGGAGGGAGGGAGGGAGGGAGGAGAGGTAGAGGCCATATACCCAATCTGAACCAGAGAAAGTAGACATGCCCTCAGCTAAACGTAAAATGAGGGGAAGAGAGAGAGAGAGAGAGAGAGAGAGAGAGAGAGAGAGAGAGAGAGAGAGAGAGAGAGAGAGAGAGAGAGAGAGAGAGAGAGAGAGAGAGAGAGAGAGAGAGAGAGAGAGGGAAGGAGGGAGGAGGGAAGAGGTGGAAGCATGCACCATCTGAGGCAGAACAAGTAGCCTTAGTCTTCAGAGGAACGCTGCTTCTCCTTAGTGGACTAGTGGACCTCAGTGGACTAGTGGACCTTAGTGGACTAGTGGACCTTAGTGGACTAGTGGACCTTAGTGGACTAGTGGACCTTAGTGGACTAGTGGACCTTAGTGGACTAGTGGCCCTTAGTGGACTAGTGGACCTCAGTGGACTAGCTGGACCTCAGTGGACTAGCTGGACCTCAGTGGACTAGCTGGACCTCAGTGGACTAGCTGGACCTTAGTGGACTAGTGGACCTTAGTGGACTAGTGGACCTTAGTGGACTAGTGGACCTTAGTGGACTAGTGGACCTCAGTGGACTAGTGGACCTCAGTGGACTAGCTGGACCTTAGTGGACTAGCTGGACCTCAGTGGACTAGTGGACCTTAGTGGACTAGCTGGACCTCAGTGGACTAGTGGACCTCAGTGGACTAGCTGGACCTCAGTGGACTAGCTGGACCTCAGTGGACTAGCTGGACCTCAGTGGACTAGTGGACCTCAGTGGACTAGTGGACCCTAGTGGACCTCAGTGGACTAACTGGACATTAGTGGACTAGTGGACCTTAGTGGACTAGTGGACCTCAGTGGACTAGCTGGACCTCAGTGGACTAGTGGACCTTAGTGGACTAGCTGGACCTCAGTGGACTAGCTGGACCTCAGTGGACTAGCTGGACGTCAGTGGACTAGCTGGACCTCAGTGGACTAGCTGGACGTCAGTGGACTAGCTGGACCTTAGTGGATTAGCTGGACCTTAGTGGACTAGCTGGACCTCAGTGGACTAGCTGGACCTCAGTGGACTAGCTGGACCTCAGTGGATTAGTCCTTCAGACTGGACCTTAATGGACTAGTCCTTCAGACTGGACCTTAATGGACTAGTCCTTCAGACTGGACCTTAGTGGACATCTATATGTAATCCTGGGATCCATTGCTCTAGTTGCAGTAGGTGCTGGACGCTGGCTTATTAAAGATGATTGACTACGGTGAGTAACACTGCCTCTCCCAGTCTCTAGGGTTTCCTCTAGGATGTTAGCTAACTGCTTATTGGTACAAGGGGGCATTTGTGCAGGTAAGCAGGGTATGCCATTATACAACAATAGGGACACACCCTCCAATCCGTGTGTTTGAACTCTTGCTCTGGCCTCTGTCTTAAAGATCAGGTCCACAAAGTCAGTCTCCCATTCATTGTCAGCAGAGCAGCCCCAGACTTTATACCTGATGACATCACAAGTTTGAACCTCTCTTCTTTCTGGGAGAGATACTGTATTGAACTTTACTAGGGCATGGAAATAGCACAGTTGAATTCTTAATTTGGGTGGTGTTCCGCTTTTAGACTAGACCAGGGCTGCCCAAAGTAGGGCCCACGGGCTCCTCAACATTGTTCTTGGCCCTGCAAACGGGTTCCAGAGAATGATAAGGTATCCATTTGGTCTATCTTAACCCTTTCACTATACCACACTACAGAAGGTTAACCTGCCTTCCGTAGTGTGGTAGTGAAAGGGTTAACCTTCTGTAGTGTGGTAGTGAAAGAGTTAGTATAGTGTGGTAGTATACTATATTTAAAGGAAGGGTTTTAAACTAGCTTGACAAAAACAAGGTGACGAATATTAGACCTAATATTAGAATATTAGAACAACAATCACTGTTGTTACTTTGATTAAATTATCAATGTTCAGTCTCATTGTTTGGGTCCAGGACCCACCACCGATGTTACATGTTGGCCCTTGGTTCTCGATTTCACCCCTGGACTAGATTAACCTCCTCCCAATTATTACAAGGCTACCCAGCTAAGTAGTACACAACCTCCTCAATAGAACACCCAGCTCCCCTACGTAGTACACAACCTTCTCAATAGAACACCCAGCTCCGCTAAGTAGTACACAACCTTCTCAATAGTATAGTATACAATACAATAGTATATATATATATATATATATATCCGCTTCAAGGCCCTCGACCTAGCATACCGTGCGGCAAAGGGAACCGCTCCCGCCTACCTCCGGTCAATGGTCTCTAACTACACACCCTCAAGACCCCTACGCTCTGCATCTTCTGGCCGCCTCAGACCTACTCCTATCCAAGCTCCGGGAGGGTCATCAAAGAGAAGTCGCCTATTCTCAGTCCTTGCCCCACAATGGTGGAATGAACTACCCACCCCAGTTAGGACAGCCGAATCACGTCCAATCTTTCGCCGTCGACTAAAGACGCACTTCTTCAACCATTATCTGAATTAAAAAAAAAAAACTATAAAAAAAAAAATCTAACCCTAACTAACCGTACTGTCATGCACTTGTCCTAATAAACTAACCTACACTGTAGCACTCAACACTTTGATGAACATTGTTGCTCAGCTGATAGAGTTGTGCCCTTCCTGATGGCTTGTCATACAGAACTTGTAAGTCGCTTTGGATAAAAGCGTTAGCTAAATGACTAAATGTAAATGTAAATGTAAATATATATATTGATATAGATATGTTGTTATATAGTGTTATTGATTATATATACTGCTGTGAGGAGGTAGGCATACTGTGATATCACCACCCTCAATATTCAATGATCATTTGGTTTATAAGTAGCTATATTAAGGTAAATGTGGGGGAAACTGCTTTTGCACATCTCTCAGGATATTATGCACATTCCCCATCAGGTCAGTAAATGTGAGATCTTTTTTAGGCCAATAATGTGTCAATAAGGCTCTAATACAGTTGATGGTTTCTATCCTGATCTGATTAAATTATCTGCATATTGTTACGTATGTTTATTTATAAACCCAACACCCAACCCTGACTTTACCCACTGACTCACAGCCCTAAACTAAAGAGATCACTTGCTGAAATACTCTCTGGTTGTTGTTGAGATACTAATCTGTTTAAATTATTCATCAAAAGCTAAACGCTCACTCTGCCTGCTACCGCGGACGTGATTAAAGGACCTTGTGCAGCTGTGCTCCTCTCACACTCACTGACCTAGTGGGGAACAGCTATGTGCACAATCATAGTTTTCACCATATTTACTGTTACAGCTATTGGTGAGAATTTATTTTGGTTTTCAAAGGGTGCTGAGGACTGTTTTGTATCGTATTGTGAGTATTGTGTAACTGTATCAATTGGTTGCAGAGCAGAGCAGTAAAGTGATGCACTTGTTGGCCTTGGGAGGTGGATGTGTGTAGTGACTTGTTTGTGTATGAGCTCATTTGCTCATGAAAACACACAGGCACACACACACACACACACACACACACACACACACACACACACACACACACACACACACAACCATGGTATGAACCCAGTGACAAACACATAACACACAATCTCTCTCTCTCGCT